>NC_059502.1:50695469-50998499 GCF_914767665.1 Harmonia axyridis | reverse complement strand
CTTTGGGTCGGATCTGTATTACATTCAGGTACCTTTAGTTTAATTAACAACATGCAATACATTTCGATGAGAAAATCAACTTTCTGATCTTGAACTAAATGGAACATATCAAAATCAAATAAAGAAACAAGTAATAATTATTTACATAATAATTAAACGAATTATCATTTAATGAAAGAAAAATCGAATGATTATTCGAAAGTAAATGAAAATGAATGAAGTTAGTGTTCGAAATGTCCACCATTTTGTAAAATGCACTTAACGGTTCTGGAACCCATACTTCTTATACATTTGCTTATTTCGTCTTCTTGAATACCTTCCAATACATTCTCAATCTTCTCGCGAGAAATCACTATTGTTGGATTTGTCATTTGTTCCGTTGAAACAAATTACAGAATCGAATTTTATTTTGATATCATTACGATATAAGTTTTGCAAGGCTTGGTATTCAAATTTAAAATCATTGTATTCGCGTCTCTTGACTATTTTATTAACAACAGTTTTCGATAAATTGCATTCACTACAGATCCGACCCAAAGAAAATTGGATAAGGGTCAAAATCACCCGAAAATCAACTTTGAATGACATTGTATGATATATCGTTGAATTCAGCGTTAAAAGTTATGTCGAAAAGTGTCATAAAATATACAGGTCCGTATTGAAAAAAATGAGGTTGAGGGTGGCCCAGAGAGCACGAAACGTTGGATACGAAATCTGATTACGTCAAATTGAGAACAATTTACTGTCGAATAAAAAATTCCTGTAACATTTTTGGTTAATATTTGAAATAAAGTGGGAAAAAAAGAAAAATCAAAATGACAGAATTTACTTTTCTTATGATATCTCAATAACCGGCACTGATAATTTCGATTTGTTTGAACTGCTTGATAATGCTTCTATGCATGCAACTTTATCTCCATCTGACCGACCTTCTAACTCTTATGGTTTAAAAGTTACCAATACAATCCCATTGAAAAAGTGGCCACCCTGTATAGAGGTTTCAGTTTGAATAGCCCGCTATCTGAGCAGTTGTCTCTTTTGAACATCTTTTGACATTTGACAAGTAAAAACTACGCCTTGAAAAAATAAAACGAAGGACTCTTCAACAACCCAGCAAAAGTGTTGATATTGACTACAGAAATGGTGAAATTTTTGTAATTACAGTTCGAAACAGTTTTTCATCAACAGTGATACATGCCACAACAGGCTGCAACCGTAGCAGTGGCAACCATTTGGCTAATATCGTTATCCATTGTTCACAGCATACCTTTCTCTTTATAAAAAAATAAACATCCACTAATTTCCTTCAAATTATATGTTTTTTTTTTAATATCGTAATGAAACCTCTTATTGAAAAACTTTTTGATTGTTATATGTTATGTGGTGTTCAATTTTTGAGAATAACACGAAAGTATACCGGGTTTTTCACCATAATTAGACCCCCCTTTAACTTTTTTACTAAAAGAGGTACAAAATAATGTTTTCCACAAAAGTTTCACGAAATCGACTAGTGTTTTTTAAAATGATTTCACAAAATGAAATATAGACAGATTGTGCAACATATTGATTGTAACTTCATTTTTTCAAATGGAACACCCTGTATATTTTTCTATATTTGATAAGCTCTTTTTCCCCTTTTTCCCGAGTATATGACATATGTTTGGTCTATCTTATTGTGAGTATCACAGAGTTTCAAATTTTAAGAAGCAACTAGCATGCTCAGTAATCAGTGGTAGGCTGTGATAACTCAAAATGCCCTTTTTTGAGTTATCTCGTTGGCAACAATATGGCATACGTTTTTCACTATAAATTGGAATTCGATGATTTGGATGCAAATTTTTTCACTTCTGTGTAGTGCATATTCGATGAATATTTTCATTCAATGACAAACGTATTTCATATATCGTTAACAACGAGATAACTCAAAAAAGGGCATTTTAAATTATCGCAGCCTTCCACTTGAAAACTGCCAGGTGGTTATTATTGTGGTACTCAGGATAAGAGAGATAGGCCAAACATATGATTTACTATATACACATATGTATATTCGAAATCAGTGGAAAAAGAGCTTGTCCAATATGTTGCCCACTCTGTATATATTTCATTTTTTGAAATCATTTTAAAAAACACTAGTCGATTTCGTGGAACTTTTGTAGAAATTATTTTTTTGTACCTCTTTCAATAACAAAGTTAAGGGGGGGGTCAAATTATAGCGAAAAACTCGATACATATATGTTTTTGATCTTCTCAGTTTCTTGATTTTATGTATAAAGCGAAATCGATGCTTATCTATTTTTATACCATATCATGTGTATGGGTTTCTGGATCAATATTCAAAATGATTTAACCATTTAATACTAAATTGTTGTGTCGTAATGATAAAATTCTGAATATTTGATTCAAAATTCGAATTATTGGAGCATGAAATAAATATCGATATCCGGCACTTGAAGAAATAATATGCAATCATGGAGTATAATAATAGACTCAACACACCTCGAGGTTATAATATGTAACGTTCTTGTTCCTCATGAAGCTGGATCAGATTTCGTTGTTGTGTGGCTCATGTGAATTCCTTTGATGTCAGTTGCACATCCTCCCTGAGTTTGATTGGAGTTTCGTGTGCGAGATAAATATATTGAGCTGATGTTCTAATTCCCGGAACAATCTTCTAGTTGGGGAATGAGAGGATGATAAAATAGTACCTACAGCTCTTATGAACTCGCCAAAATGTCCACGGCAATTTCTACATATAATTTTCTACATTTTTTCCATATTGCAGAATAACTTGAATCATTGCAAATACATCTTTTTGATGGGAATTGATTGATTACTGGAGTTTCGCAGACCCATGGTTCAGGAAAAGAAATTTGTCTCTAATAAAACTAAAGACAAATATTTCTACCGAAAAGGTTTCGAAAAATTAGAGGATCGTTGAAGTACATGTATTACTCTTGAAGGTGATCATGTTGACGAATAAATTCGAATTTTCAAGACAGAATATGTTTTGGCGAAGTGTTCATTGACTGTCTCGATAAAGGTTAAACCATCAAAAGTGAATATAACTCTGAAATGAATTATAATAACATCATACTATATGATAGCTAACACACAATTTTATTTCCGAAAAAAATATCTCCTCGAGCAGGACTCGAACCCGCATTCTTCGAATCACCAATCCAGTGCTATCACCAACAGAGCTACCGAGGAAGTTGAAAGTTCCAACCGCATATCGAGGAATCAAATGTTAGGAGAAGTATCCTTTACAAACTGTCTAGTTCGCAAGACATTAACTAATTTTTCTAAAATTGTTCAGTTGGTCTCAAGATTCAGAAACCTGAATCATACTGAAGTCGATAAAATATCTACGACGTTAGAGGAAAGGCAAAGAGAAACGTGATGATCAGCGATAGTGAGTTCCCTTTCAACATAAACTTTTCTAACCCTTGTGAACTACATAGTTTGTAAGGGTTACTATTACTAAAATTTGATTCCGGAAGAAGCGGTTCCTCGATATGCGGTTGGAAATTTCAACTTCTTCGGTAGCTAAGTTGGTGAAAGCACTGGACTGGTGAATCGGAGGTTGCGGGTTCAAATCCCGCTCGAGGAGGTTTTTTTTACCAAGATAATGCTCCTTGTAACGAATCATTGAAAACCATTTCCTCCATTTCGATAGCAGGGACGAATCTTTCTACAGACAACGCATTGAAAAGTAATTGGAGTATGTTGACGAATAAAGTCGAATTAAAAAAAAAAAGAAGTGTTTCAATTTGTTAACGTCGGAACTTATTGAGTGAAGTGTTTTTTAAGTGGAATATAGTGGACATGATTCTCAAAATATTCCAGGGCAGTTAATTGCTAGTTTTGTGGTTATCAAGTTGAACAAAACATATTGGTATTTCTCGTTCCCCAAACAGTTTCAAAGAATAATAAATTCCCGCGTGATAAACTTATTTTTATCACAGTAATGAAAAAATCTCACGGATCGCCAAATCCCCTGTTAATTCGAGTGCTCAGTCATCAAAGTCGGAATTCCCTATTACTGCAAGAATGGGCCCCTAACCTCCGGTTAATTTTTGATTGATAGTCATTGATGAACTTTTCTGGAAAGATCACAGAGGAGAATAATTATGCCGCAGGCGTATCTGCCGTGTGTCGCATGAAAATTGCGGCCTGGCCGAAATTAAGTCTGATGAGCAAAGTTAGGCAAGGGCCAAAGTTTAAGATTTAGTTCGTGTTATGGGAGGTTAATTAGATGCTATCCCGACTTGACTGCTTTGTGTAACGCGATAGTAAATGAAACTACAACTAAGTATGTTTGTATAATTAATTAAAACGGCGCGCAATCCGGAACCTTTATGAATTGGCTCGTTAGAGCTACGGTTTCCGCGGTGGCTATCGCTTCCTGTTTACCATTTTACTGCCGAACTCCAATAATTGACAACCCATTGTGAGTCAGTCTGGATAGTTAAGACGATGCGCTGAATGGAAAAGGTCAGGGATGTGCTGCATGTGGAGCATCTCGACTGAACGGGGTCAATTTAATGGCAAAGTAAGTTACCTCCTTCGGCTTATAGATAGATATACACACATCGTCAACCCGTCTTGGCCAACCCTACCAACTCTCAAGTTGTGGAATGTAATGTTTGTGGTTGAATCGATCAACTGTAATTCTATTAAATTGGGATGATGAAACACCGGATTTCTTAACTAATATATTGAATTTGGCTGCACAAGTTATATGTTTACAAGGTAACAGCTACAAGCGTACTGGTATATGATACCCCAATTTCCTGGGGATGTTAAGCGTCGCTTTGGATTTTGCATACCAAAGCGCAATCCAGGTCCCTGATTGGTCCACGTCTTCGTTGCTCGCCCTTAGATGTGACTTCAGGGTGACCATATGTAGCGCCAACGTGGCGCCAAGGATGCTGTTGTTCTATTTTTAGCCCTTGCTGTACCTGCTGGGGTTGGTTTCTCGACCTAAATGCATCTCTCTGAATATTCAACTGCCCGTAAAGTTTGCGTGAAATTCACTTGACGCAACATACCGCCCCCCTTGAAAGCTCTGCCTTTCAACAACGTCCGAAACTGCTGGCAGAGTACACTAACACTGAAAAAAATGTCAATTTACGATCGGTAAAACACAAAGTCTCGATACCGGTCGTTTTGATCTCTGAGGTCTAATGGGGATTTGCCACGTGCTATTCTGACAATTTTTGAATCGCTCATCCTCTTTATGTGGGAGTTCCATTCAATCTTCCTTTCAGTGTCTACTCATTGATGTTATCCGCTTAACAGGTTCTTATTCGTATGTTTTCACTTATTTTCTGGTCGAGAAGTGTTCTTCCGGCAATCCTTCTAAGCACCCTCATTTCTGTCTTCTCTAGTAATGGTTTAGTTTAAGCAGGAAGGAGTATGTCATTATAGGCCTGATCGTCGTTTTGTAGATTCTGGTTTTGGTTTCAGTTCTTAAATTTTTGATGCGCCATGTTGTGTCTTTCAAACAACCATCTACTCTTAAGGCTTCTGTTGTTTGTTCTCTTATCTATTCTTCCACATTCCTAAGTTGATTTGAAGGACACCAAATTTTTCTAGGATGATTGGAACCAGAAATTTTTTCTAAAAGGATCAATGAGTAGTCTTTTGTTGATGAAATTACAAGAATTCCATTCCGAACGCCAAATTCTTCTGTCACTTTCATTTGATTACATGAAAGTATTAATTATAAATTATATAATTTGTGTTTACGACTATGAGGTGGAAGTAGATATGATAGCATTGGTAGTCAATGTGAAGATGTGGATCTAATAGTTCCACTGATAACTTTCATAGAAACGTCAAGCTGTGTATCAATTTTACGGATATGAGTACTATTGAACCAGTTCTAGTATGGTCATCAAAGCCAATAAATTCCTACCGTTAAAACATGTTAAAAAAATCAGATTATCAGCACCGAATCTTCTCAAACATGCCTACGTGTACCGTTCTGCTTTCAACGCGATGTTGGGAAGAGAATTGTTTAAATGACTTCTTTATTTAACTAATATGTTATTAGTGTCTTATTATAACGAATGTAAACATTTATAGTGAATATGCTGAGATAAAGTGAATAAATCTAAATCTAATCTAATAGGATTCCATCACTGTTGCTGTTATCTTTACGCGATATTGCCTAACTGTATATGAAATTTCATCTAAATCTGATAGTTCTCGTATCTGGTAGAAATGAAATTTATCCCAAGATTTCTTGATTGCAACCTATCTACGAATATGAGGCGAAAGTATATGAGATATAATTGGTAGCCATTGGTAACCAATGGATCTAATAGTTCTACTGATAATTATTATCATAGAAACGTTGATCTGTGTATCAGCTGTGTATGAGCAACCAGTGCTAGTATTGTCACCAGAGCCGATATCGTCCTACATGGTAAAAAATTCAGATTATCTGCACCGAATCATTTCAAGTATGTCTACTTGTACCTTGTCTACAATGCGATGTTGCAAAGAGAATTGTTCAAATGACTTTCTTTATTTAACTAATAGGATTTGGTCTCTCTTCCTGTTGGATATCTTCATGTTACCTAATTGCCTATACTATATATGAAATTCAAGTTCACATACTAGCACGATTGTAATAGACAGTTTCTCCATTTCAGACCTGCTACGAGATGGAACGATACCTCAAGGACGAACCCAAAATGCACACCCTCAAAAAGTTACCCGCCGACATGGAACGAACATGGTTCGAGGTAAAATGCCTGGACGACTACGCGGAACGACATTTGGACGCTCTGAGCTCGGCCAGTTCGCCGTGCTCGTGGGACGGCGCAGCACTCAGCTGCGCGGTACTCGTCAAACAGGAACCCATCGACGATGAGGAGGAGGAGGTGCACTCGGACGCGGAAGACGCGCTACAGTTACGTCTGGTGCCGCACAGGAACTCTACCGCCACACTGACGCCCCCCTCGAGTCCCGAGTCCGGCCCTGGACACAGTAACGGCAGTTCTAGTAGTGCCAGTGAGTTGGACGTGTGCGGACTGAGGGTGAACAGCGTGCCTAGGAACGCGATCGTACGGGTTAGGGCGACAGGGTTGGCCCGGTATATTTCGGTGGTGCCGAGAGCGGCGACAGGTCCAATCACGAGTCAGACGGCGAGCGTGACGACGAAGCACAGCCGACTTGACCACTCGCCGGACAGCAAGAGGCGGATACACAAGTGTCAGTTCTTGGGCTGTAAAAAGGTCTACACGAAGAGTTCCCACCTCAAAGCGCACCAAAGGACGCATACAGGTAGGTTATATAATATTGATCAAGTTTTTTTACCAACTCTTAAACTACCAAGTGCGCAGGTCAGTAGTAGTAAAGACGTTTGGTCTTTTCTTGGACTTCTCTTGGTTTCAATTGAAAACTCTTTTAGTATATATAGAAAAATAAATTAAATAATCAAAAACTGTACGAATTGTGTAAACGGCTAATGAATTGAATCACTAAATTAACATAGAGACAAGCCTAGGATTTTTCCTGATCAGTTTTTTGAAGTTCAAAAATCTTTATGAATTTACATACTTAAATCTTCTGTATCGATTTCAATAACTTCAATTTGAGAACACTTTAGGCTAACTGGAACGAAACATTCTCTGATCAGATATAGGGAGATAGCAATCTCATCAGGTAGTCATCGATCTACTCTCTTACTCTTCTGTGAAATGGATATATAATCAACATTAACAATTGGAATAGCAATTCAAGAGAATTTGATGTTTTCGTTTGGTTGATGTCGACTCTAATCAATAAATCATATCTAACTTTAAATTACATAGGCGTAAAACTTTGCTTCCGCCGTTTTCTTCCGACATTCGAGGCTTTCTTGTAAAAATCTGGTTATACATTTATGATTCAAAATTCAAAATATTGTCCTTCGCTGGCCACTACTTTTTTCCATCTTTCGGGCAGCGTACGAATCCCGTGTTGAAAAATTGGTCATTTCTAGAAGCGATCCACGAATCGATCCAATTTTTTACTTCTTCATAAGACCGGGAGTGCTGCTCAGCCAGGCCGTGTACCAGTGATCTAAACAAATGATAGTCCGAGGGACCGACCAAATACTGAGCATGACCTTAGAACCGTGAATATTCGGTTCGGCCATCGACGTGGAAGCATTGCCGGGATATCCCTATAATTTTCTGTGCTTGGGATTATCTCAATCAGCCCATTTTTTGACCCCAGTCACATTGCTATGCGGAAATCCCTTTCGTCTTTGCCTTGCAAGCAGCTGTTCAAAAGCAAACAAACGCCGTTCAACATCTCTCGGCATACAATTTCCTTGTTTCTGAATCATTCCCATGACTTTCAAGCGTTTTGAAATGGCTTGTTGCGTCACTCCCAATGTTCCTGCCAATTCTTGTTGCATTTGACACGAGTCTTGATCAAGTAATGCCTCCAATTCTTCATTCTTCGAAAACTCTCTTTCACCGCCATACTGCCATGCTGGTCTTCGACGTCAAATCTACCGTTCTTGAAGCGTTGAAACCACTCTCGGCACGTTCTTTCATTGATATCGGCCACGCCATTGGTATTTAAGAGCATTCAATGAACCTCAGCCGCAGATTTCTTTATATTAAAGCGGAAAATTAAAACCTCGTGCATGTTCATATATTTTTTTTTGTATATTCTCTGGGCCTTCAGCTGAACTGTATTATTTCCTTTGTTTTATTACTGTTTATTTCTTTTCGTTATCATGTAAAATGGTTGTACCGTTGAAATAAATAAATAAATGAATAAAAGACAAGAATTTGGCTCGTAAGCTGACTTGTTCAATGACAATAAATTTTTGATGCAGACACAAATCGACTAATATTTCGATGCCTTAATGTTTACAAGCTACGATCTATTTATTTCGATTATTACTTACCGCTTCAGCCATCTATTGCAAAACGGCGGAAGCAAAGTTGTTTACCATTATAAGAGTCGAATGAGTCTACTTGATGAAGGCAATCTATTATAAATATCAAATATCTTCTTTAGAGGACAGAATATCTGTAAGGAACATGGAATACGCAAAATGTTAGTTGTAAAGAGTCTTATGGTTGGTTTTATAAATATTCTGTCGTTGTTATTTGCCCGATAAAATCATTTCTGTGTTCAATTTCCGTTCATTTTTGACACTTCCATAGATTTGAAACTACAAAAAACGAGTTGATCGGTCAGTTTAAGTTTGTTGAAACCTGTTGTGAACATTCTAAATCAACTTCAACATTTAGTCTTGACGTCAGATTATAAAATTCATTTGCTTTTGTCTCAGACTATTCAATCCTGAATAGAATCAACCTTTTCAAAAATATAAAAGGAATGCTCAAAAGACGTATGAGACGATAACTACTTGGATGGAAAGAATTTTCACCAGACCTCAAAAAAACAATTACTTTTGTATTACGAAATTCATTCAAAAAATGACCTGAACTCAATATACACAATTATAGAAGAATAAAAACCTTTATCGCCAAATCTTTCATGAATAAGAAGTGTTACACGATAATATTACGCTGATAATTGGATCTTCAACAAGAAGTGTTTTCTAGTTTCAGACACCAAAAAAAACCTATACATGCTAGAAGTACTTGCACCTTGTAGGTCAATCGCTTCCTCGAATATTTTCAATATTTTCATACCTTGTACATTTCACCTCTTGTATTACTTTCCATGGTTTAATTTCAAGAAAGTAACGTAGTTAATAAAGCCGAACCTGTAACATTATTCCTGCGGTGAGATTGTTCCGGCCAACTCGGCCATTCATCGCGCCATACTGCATTGCAACTGACGTCTAATAAGGGATGTACACGAATCCTGCATGTAGTCCACTGATGACTTTCAAGTTAATCCCGCGGCTTAACAGGAGCGCATTTCTTGTCCGGTTCTCTTGCATCTCGCAAGTGTAAATCATCCCGGTCTTAATCGTCGTTAGGGATGCAGATTGTTTTGCTGGCCCTTCTTCCTTGATTACCCGCTTTCATCCATTATCTTGCAGGCCGAAGCGTAAATTGCTCGTGTTAAAAACATTCGTTCGGCCCTCCCATCCGGTGAATTACGATCGGAACTGCAAAATTTCATTAGCGGGAGCTCATTTGAATGCTTTTTCGGTTCCCTTCCCGGGTAAAAAGATAGCCGTGGCGCCCATTTCTGTATTGTTGGTATGCACGCGAGCAGGTGTTCTCATTCGGGAGAAAATTCACTTCGACTGGATAAAAAGAGTATGGTCTGTTGAGTTTCCAGGCGATTCTTCCTGTATTCATCCAATTTGCCAAATTTTTTACAATTTCATTCATTCAGCTTGTTGTTCGCACTTTGCTACAATCTAAAATTGTTATAATCATCATCATAATTTGAATCGTGGTATTCTCGTTGAAACTCCATTTTCATTTCGTTATTACTTCCATTTTTCGAAGACTGCCTTTGAAATTATTTCATCATCTTAAATTTTTAATCCCAGAAATCAAGAGGCCACATAAATGATGGAGAGAGTCGTGGATATCAACATCCAATGAAATTAACGACTAGGTTGGAAAAAACAGGCTGAAAGCCTATAACAAGAAGAAGAAATTTTTGATCGTAGCTTTACTTAGGTACTTGACCTACAGCTCAATGGGAACCAGAGAGAATTTCGGAGTGTACTTCAGGTTCATCTCTAATTTTCTTTCAATTCATCAAATCGTCTTTGTCCATGCGGAACTTGCACATTTGCATTTCCACACACAATTTCCTAAAGTAATCTAAATATCCAAATTTCATCAAAATAAGAACCTTAAAATTCGAGATATGGAGCCAATATCTAGAGAGACTGAAATTCGTATGATTCCACCTACGGTCCAAGAAGGATATCGATTTCAAATTCTTTCTTTGTGAAGATTGGAGATAATCATGTCAAATATGCCCCGTTTCTTGAGCGGTATAAACTAACGTTTGGACATACATTCTTGTCAAGTCTCCTTTATTCTTCATCAAGGAGTGTTGTCTCCTTCTTGCTCCTCGTTTTCTATTTATTTCGCCTTTTTTGATCAACTGGGGCAATTGATATTACCTCTCGAAACTTTTCCGAAGTAGGACGTTTTTCCGCCTTTCAATAGGTGTTTATAGCTCTCTATCTGCATTAAAAATGTCTAGAATATCACAGTTACAAGTTATCGTTCAGTTCGGTAAATGTTTTGCACACCCCTGAAATATTTTATGACATCACTCGATGCTCGGTTGGCCATCTTGTTTACATTGATTATGATAATTGGTATAGAATAGAGGTTAAACAGCAGAATGAAGATGGTGTTTATTATCGAATTGCAATTTATTAGATCTCCCATACTATTTATCGGTTCGAATATCTATACAATTCGATCAGATCTGAGTGAGTTATTTGGAAGCGAGTTATGCATTGTCATCTTTCAATAATCTTTCATTTTCCTGCTACATTCGTTGTTATTTTGCAGAGCTCATTTAATTCCACTGTAAACTATATATTTGTGTATAAAAGATAATTTTAATTTCAGAGAGGAAGTTTCGATTGATTTTAATTCGCCCTTATATCCTCTCCTCCTCTTTGTAGTATTTCAGGTTCCGATTCACCTAACCCACGCTGTTCTTTCTATTGAATCGGCCTATTATAAAGGGTGTTTTTTTTTCGAGGTATATAACTTTAAGTTGACCGATTTAACAGCTGTCAAGTGATGTATTCTCAGTTTGGTTTGGCAATTCATCATGAATAGACTCACGCCTGAACAACGCTTGCAAACAGTGCAATTTTATTTCGAAAATAATGGTTCTGTGCGGAATACGTATCGCGCACTACGTCCATTTTATTTTGTTTAGCGATGAAGCGCACTTCTGGTTGAATGGCGACGTCAACAAACAAAACTGCCGCATTTGGAGTGTAGCTAATCCTGAAGTGTATGTCGAAACACCGTTACATCCAGAAAAATGACTGTTTGGTGCGCTTTATGGGCTGGTGGAATCATTAGTCCGTACTTCTTCAAAAACGATGATGGCCAGAACGTTACAGTCAATGGTGATCGGTATAGAGCCATGATTACTAACTTTTTCATTCCTGAATTGAACAACCATGATGTCCAGGAGCTGTGGTTTCAACAAGACGGCGCAACATGTCACACAGCTCGTGCCACAATCGATTTATTGAAAGACACGTTTGGTGACCGCCTAATTTCACGTTTTGGACCTGTGAATTGGCCTCCAAGATCTTGTGATTTAACGCCGCTAGACTACTTTCTGTGGGGCTATGTAAAGTCATTGGTCATTGGCGGATAAGCCACAAACCCTTGACCATTTGGATGACAACATTCGCCGTGTTATTGCCGATATAAGGCCACAAATGTTGGAAAACGTCATCGAAAATTGAACGTTCAGATTGGACTACATCCGAGCCAGCCGTGGCGGTCATATGCCAGGAATCATTATTAAAATGTAATGCCACAAGAATATCTTGCGGATAGATCGAATAATCCATCGTTGTTTTATTGCAATTTAAAGTTCTATAGCTCTAAAAAAAACACCCATTATCTTTCCCGAACAAGTCAGCTGCCTCTGAGGGTGAGATCCAAGAAATCTCGAGTATTCTGCGAAAGATCACATTTCAATGCAGAGGTTTCTATCGCATAATGGGTAGCTTAGAAGTCTCTTCATTCGCTCAAATGCTGATTTAGCTTAGTTCTTCTTGATCTTATTACGATGTCTGAATCTAGACTGTCAATTATTCAGAATCACAAGTATTTGACTTTGTGCACATATGCATTGGCCCTCTGAAACCAGATGTTATATTATTGGTCTTCGAGATTATTATGACCTTCGCCTTTTTTAGATTGATTAATATGTCAATTCCATTGAATAGAAATTGTTGAAGTTAAGGTTGTTACAAGAATTTCAGGACAGAAGGACAAAGACGAAACCAAAGTTGTTGAGAATGCTAGCGAAGACCAACAATTTTTTTTCAACCTTCTCGCAAAACGCTCCCTACCCTCGGTAAACGATTGGATAATTTTGATATATTTGAAAAATTGAATACTTTTACTGATTGTTTCATTTCTAACTATGGTAATTTGTATGGTATTTATTTCTCAAACAAAAAAAAAATATTTTTTTTTTAATACACCTTATAGATTTTTTGTAAATCATGTATTCTTCATGAGTTCACTCTGAATATAAAATTTTTTCTCGAAAGTATATCTGAAAAATTGAATACTTTTACTGATTGTTTCATTTGTTTCAGGTATGATTCATCCAGTTTCAAGATACACAATTTGTAAAATGTTGTGAGTATAATAAAATCACTGAAAATTTTTAAATATTTAACTAATTCAGCCGTTACCAATCGAAAAAATAAAAATTACACTTTCTATGTTTTACTACCACAAATATAGTCCTAACAATTTGTGGATTACAGTTGTGTTCGTTCATTCATAATTTCGAAACTATTTGTGTTTACTTGTTTAAAAAGTTTAATGGATTATGAATATTAGAGCCACCTGCCTTTTGATTCCACGTGTATTCAAGTAGTCAATTGTGGGGAAAGGGTGATCATTATCTAAGGAAATGTTGCAAACGTGGAGAGTCCTTTATTTTCAGTACAATCCATTCGATGTTGACTGAATCTAGTTCTGAATGGACGTCCTGTCTGTCTTGTATATTTGATATTGCAAGTTGAAAATGTTATATCATAAACTCCGGATTTACTTGTGTTACTTTTGCACTGACTACCGATGATATTTAATTTAATTGTTTGAAGGCAATATTCAGATTCAATTCAGAAAGACTATTACCAACTTTCTCACTTATATCACCGAGATTCGACTAGTAAATTAATTTTTCGGTTTTTATGCAAATTTGCCTATTTGAACTCATTGTTTGCAGTTGTTGTTTTTATGGGGTCTATTTCCGTTTCGTGGTTTACTTTGGATGATGGTTTGAATTATCATATATCAATGGATGTGAGTTTTCTAAATATTAACGTTAAGTTAATTGTTTGGTACCAAGTAAAAAAAACGAAAACTTGAATACCTGGGTCACGTTATGAGAAATCCGGAGAGGTATCGACTTCTACAACTGATACTACAGGGAAAAATTCAGGGAAAGAGAAGCATTGGACGACGAAGAATATCGTGGTTGAAGAATTTGAGAGTTTGGTTCAACTCAACAACCACAGGGCTATTTCGGGCAGCAATTGATAAGGTCCGTGTCGCCATCATGATAGCCAACATCCAGAATGGATAGGCACCAAAAGAAGAAGAATTTTTTGGTTCGAGTGCGATATTGAAAGGTCCATTTTTTTTTCATGTTTGGGTTGATATTATTTATGTAAAATTGTTCATATTCAATTTTTGATTTTCAGAAAACATAGAAAGTATAGATAGCTCAAATATAAATTGAATAATTCCCATATCAAAATTTTATGTAGTTGTTTCGAAGCAATAGCTCTATACTCTTCAGAGCATTATGGGGTATGAGGTGAAATTCCTCATTAAAGATATTTCATCAAATTGCCTAGTTCCTTTTATCTCCATTCTCTATCTCAGTCAATATAGGATGGATCCTTCAAGTATTGACGAATTCTTCAAATATTCTACTGAGTGATAGGAAATCCTTGAATTACCTTGAGAATTTCTTGTTAATTACAAACATTGAACGTTAGTAAGTGCATTCAACTGTTATGAACCCTCAAATTCATCACACATCATTTGCGAAGATTGAACGGACATTAAACAGAACTAGCGGCGCGTCGCTTGAGTTCAGGAGGAGGCACAATACTGAAATGTAGATAACATGAAATATTTTGCATCTATAATATCAAATCAATATTAGACATAATCATTATTAAATAACCGATGAGATTCGAAATTTTCGTCCATTTTAGAAGATTGTGACAAAATAACGAACCCGAACTTCTAAACGTTCGTTCCTAAAACGAGATTACGCCTCTTTTCCCCCGCACCTCACCTGGCAGACCTCGCGGACAAATTTTCTTCGAAACAAACGGCATACAAATGAGGCAGTCGCATAAACAATGTAATAAAATGATTGTTGAAAGCGAGTCCGGAACAGGGAGGGAAGAGATGCACGCAGACAGCGGAGTCTGCAGAGGAAACGGCATCAGTTGAATATTTCATGGCTCGTACCCGCGCTACATTTTTAAACTGGAGCATCCGTCTGCATGCCAAACGAAGTTGTAAATTCGGCGCTCGTTAATATATCAGACTTTGTGTTTCCGGAATCCAGACGGATTCCAAGAGTGCTCTTTCGGGAAAAAAGTTCTCTGCGGTGCAGTTTTTCGAGTGGGAAAGGAATTATTCAAACTCGTGTTTTATTTTCAAACAATCAACGGATCCGCGAGTTTACAACCTTCAATAACGAGTGGAGTCGTTGAGTTTAAAGCTGCTTTGAACTCTTGACTGCCCGAAATAAACAGGTTCATATTCTACAGGTGACAATTGAACGAAATTTGAATTAATTAAGCACTCATTCAAATTATGTTTGATTATATAAGTCTGTTCGTATTCGAATTTGGTAGATTAGAAGGTTAGGTTGAGTATTCATTTTAGGGGTTCAATTTAACATGGCACTTTTATCCTTTCATATTGGAGAATGGAGACTTAATGTTTAAAGCCATGAGATGAAAAATTTAATCGATGTCAGCGCACCTGCCAATATGCTATTTGATAGTAGTTAAACTATCATACATTGATATCCCCATATATCAGACTTTCGACAATGATATGCATCAATTCCTAAAAAAAAAAGGTAACAAATATGCAAAGAAATCTCTACAAACCCAGACACATAACTATTTTCGTTTGTTTGCGTTTAGTATTTTGCAAATAATTTTGACAAAATTTACAGTAATGCTAGTTATTCCGAAATTTTCAACATTTCCAATCTTCTTATAAAAAGTTTATTGATCTAAAACACTCTATACAACATATAATTCCAACTTCGAACAGTTGCCGTTCATAGTACCTAAGAAGGTAATAAATGAAAGTGATATTCGGATGAAATACAAAATGATCTTCATCACTCATGAAAACAGTTTAATCTATAATGAAAAAAATACTTGCGTGTGTGGCATTTGATTATTCATAAAATCAGGTTGTTCCACCATTGACGCAACGTTTTATTAGGGTTAAACGCTGAAGTTATTGACACAGTTTTATCAGGCCTCATTAAAGCTACACCCTCAAATTGTTTGGAAATGCACAGGGTGTACCAAAAAAATGTAAGTGACAAAACATCAACCACCCTGTTTTTATTGATTTTTCTTATTATAGAATAAATGAACCCAAGTTTGTTCAAAGTTTCATATGCTTCAAACGTTTTTGAGATATTACGGTTTTTTATATATTGAAACCTAACGATTTCGAAAAAAATTAATTTATTTAAAAGAGATTTTGAAAGTGAATTCAAGAAGAATGGAGGTAAGTACTCGCATTTCGATAATCATTCAGCACCTACAGGGTGTTAAAAAGGAGACCATTCCTTGATGACTGATTCAAACGTTAATATCAGGCTTATTCCATGGCATGCCCGGTATTTAACTTTTTTGATTGGTAGCAAATTTTATTATGTTCGAAAAATTGTCTACCAAATGATAAGATGAAATAAAGAGAGTGCTATTGGGAATAAGTCCCATATTATCGTTTGAATAAGTCATCAATGAATTGTCTTATGTTGAACACCCAGTATTGTTCTCAATGATAATACTCAAAAGTCAGTACTTACCTCCGTTCTTTTAGTATTCACTTCCAAAATCCCATTGAAATGAATTATTCAATTTCAAAGTTTTTGGATTTTTCCGAAGACCTTTCATTTATAAAAATAGAAATATTTCAAAAACGTAAGCATATGAAACTTCGAATGAACTCGAGCTTTAATACATCTAATATAATGAATTTCAATAAATTGTAGGGTATTCCATAAGAAAAAACATGATTTTTTATTCACACTTTTTTGCTACATCCCATGTATTTTCAAACAATTTGAGGATATAGCTCTAATAGAGTCTAATGTTACTGTGTCCATAAGAAATTCGAAATTCTCGCTTAACCGAAACAGCGAGTCAATGGTGGAACACCCTGTATATGATTCTTTATTAATACTTATAATAGAAGTCACCTGAAGCCATGTTATATAAAATTGTAATTGGCAACATTTTCCAATGTTACACATATAAAAAAATTCCATAAGTTTAAACCTTGATTAATTCATTGTTAACGAGAAATTTTTTAATTAAACATATTTCTGAGCTATGGAAATTCTGATTGCATTTTTGAGTATGATTTTGAAGCTGCATTATTATCAATTTTTCATCGATAGCTAACAACTCTTCAGGTTTCATTTTTTTCCTCTCATTTATAAAAGTATTGCTATTCCGATTAAAATTTTTTCGTTGAATGAAAATTCGAAAATTTCGTTGAATAAAAAATATTCTACTTTCAGCGTATCTATATTACACATCATTTGCTAAATTCCATCTCAAATATTCATTGACTTTCAGATATTCCCCAGTTTATTATAGCATTCTCGTTTCAATACTGTTCTGAAAAATATTCAGTGAAAAAAATTATCAGGGGTGTATCTGTCGCATATTAATTTCTAAACAGCCATTTCCTGAACATCATACCCTGTTCTAATTTTGTAGGAATGACAATTTTTTGGGGAAACGAAAGTAATTGGGAAAGACCCAACATAATTCATTCATTTCCGCTATTGAGCTTCTATGCGCGTTCATAAACCCAGATAAAGCCTCACACGATTGTCAGCTTCATTTTCCGTCCGGAATGTATGATCTCTTGCATTATGTAAATCTTCCGTGTAATATTATCTTGGCGCAAAGACCCGAATCATCGTTTCTTATCCCGTAAACAAGATTTACGTCTTCTTTTGACGGCCCCTCATGAATTTCCTCAAACAAGTCACGCTTGCCGACGTAAGCTCGTCATTTTGCCGAATTTTTCCCGGGAAAAACAGTATAAATTCGGGATGTGGAGCTACTTGGTCAGCACAACGTCCGGGACTCGTTAGCGAGCAGGGTTCGAACCTCTCTGGACGGAATCTCGTCTATTAAATCCATTTCCGTGTCGAGAGAACGTTTCTTGAACCAAACTCTCATTACAAGTCGATATGAGGCATTTAATCGTTTATAGCCAAATAGTACCACTGATTGTAACATTGATATTTCACTTAAATTCAATTTCTGATTATAGATATTGATTTTTGCGATAATTTTCTATGTCAAAATTGTCACTTTTACTTTTTTTTTAGTCTGAGTTTTGCCAATTCTGACTCTCATTTAGCATTACTTATAAAAGGCGTTAGTTACTTTTGGTTGTGTTGTGTCATAGTATAAGGAAAGGATAGTAAGCCAACCGCCGTTTGACGGCAAGGAAATAGTCACCAGGGGTCGCTACTGTAGTTGGATTTGGATTTGGAGAAGTAACTCGATAATAGATAGCGCTGAATCATGAGCTATAGATGGCGCAGAAATAATACGATAATTCATTCAGTGGCGTGGTTGAAAAGGGGTCGCATGACATTGCCAACAATTTTTATGTTATTATTAAGTTATCACAAATACACGCCACTGGCGTAAATGCTTATTACAGAGCAGAAAAAATATCAAAATATAGAAATCTTCTGAACACTCTATTTCAAATATTTTAGTTCTTCAAAATAACACCGATTTTTTCAGAGGGCTCCACTTTACGGACCAATTTTTGACAGTAAAATTCGAGTAAAACGTGAGTACAACTAGATGGCGCTCAACATCAACAAAATCGAAAAATGCACTACACTGGCTTACTATCCTTTCCTTATACTATGGTTGTGTTGAGTCAAATAGCAAAAAATATTGTTTTTTTTATTCATGTGATTCGAGCGCTCATCAAGTTATTTATTTCTAAAAAAATTAATTGACTTGATTTCATAAAAATTTTCATTCATCAATACTTAAACGAACAGTTTCCGCATCGATAAATTAATCGTGTTTGGCCACCGAGAAATCCTGATTTCAATCCTTTGGATTTTACAATTCTGTCGCAAATGAAGAAAAAAATAATTCTCTCCCAGAATTACAACTGAAAATAGAAGAAGCCGCGAATATGATTGAAAATAATATACAAGGGTTATTCGATCTTAATAAACTTTCACGATAGCGGATCCTGAAGTGTATTGCAGTGAATGGTAGTTTCATTTCTGTTCTTTAATTTGTTTTGTTACGAAATCAGAAAAAAAAATTTTCTTTCAAAAAAAAAAACATTTCACTACGATACTGAACTCAAATATGAATAAATAGTACTCTCTATTAGCAATGTTAAATAAGTAACCCTCGTGCTCTAAAACGTAGAATGGCCAATTTTCAAAGAGAAGTTACAAAACATAAAATATTGTAAAAATCATAATCTATATAAACTCGATATCTTGGAAACTAGCAATATTTTTAGTAGGCATTTTGAGCAGAATCATTATATGTAATCAACAATTTCGGGATCGGATATACTTAAAAAATCACTCTGTATACATATTTATTAATTTGCCTCGAAATATTATTCCTTTATGACGAAAATTATTATTTCAACTAGAGAAAATGTCGCGTATCTTCCTATTATTTCTCTCGAGAGTCTATCTATTCTGTTTAGAAATTTAATAAATAAATAATAATTGATAAATAAGTTTTTGTTGGTCAATTTGTTAACCGTTTACTCAATTTATACAGTTTTGGTTATGTTTTCAATTTTTTTCGGTTGGTTAATATAATATTTCGTCATTTTTCGAATTGGAATCGTACTCCAAGACAAAAAGACCCAAAATTTTAGTGTGAAAAGAAAGGACACAATGTTTTCAGTTGTTTTGATATTTATATATCCCGTTGAAATCGTGACAGATACACGTACTTTTGGATTGTGCAGTATTATTGTGATTTTTTTGAGTGATTTATTGAAAATTTATTGATATACTGTATTCAGGTGACAGATAAGGGTGTTCCTGTGAGTTTCAGAGTTGTTCTGAGGTGATATGTTTCAATTTATTGCTTTTGATTATTAATTATTAACAACTCAATTTCATTTTTTACTAGTAAGTGCAACGTAAATAATATCCATCTGTACCCAGTCATCTGCGTTTTCTGATAAGCATATCGAGGCCCGGTTATTAAGGGAGAACATACACGTTAATGTTTTTCCATTTTCTAGCTGAACATAAATTCGATTGATGTAAATATTTTTGTATTATAACTTCCTTTGTTATTTTCCTTTGTGGGGTTACCTTGCTTTTTCCTAGGCCTACCTGTGTTTGTCTGATCGAAGTCTTTCTGGTCGGCCTCAGAAAGTGAAAAGTGTTTTTTCCCTGTCTATCTATATCCGAACATCAGCGAATTTACTCAAAATGCCTGTTTCATGTCCAACTTGCTTCAAAAACGTGGGAACTAAAGAAAATAAACTTGTGTGCTCTACTTGTAATAGAACTTATCATGGAAATTGTGTCAACCTGAAGGACATAGAATACAAGTCGGAGTCGGGGGAAGGGTTTTCTTGCCCCTCGTGTCGGAATACGGTGAGAAAGTTGCGTAGCTACTCTTGTAATTCTGGTGGCGTTTCTGCTGCTGAAAAAGCTAGTATGTCGGATCCCTTGGCGTTGATAATTAAAAAACTTTCAAAGCTTGATAAAATCGCTGAAGACATCGAATTAATAAAAAATACTCAAACTGACCTATGTGAAGAGATAAAGAAATGTTCCGAACAGGTCGAGAGAAATTCCAGTTTACTGCGTGAGCATGATTCCGCTATTTCCGAATGTCAGCGGAGTATAACAGATTTGCACACAACTAACAATTCTGTTTTGAGTGAAATCTCATCCTTGAAGTCAAAGATTGGAGAAATTGGCAATATGGTTGTCACTGCGAAAAACTCTATGGGTGGTGTTGCTTCAGGTAGTTCGGATGCTGTTAGTTCGAGAGAAATCTTGGAAAGGCTTAAGAGATCCTACAATATCATAGATAAGAACATCCCTGAGGGCAATGATGCTGAAGACGTCGAGGTGGTTAAAGGAATCTTGAATGCTATCGATAATTCCGCATGTGATACTGTTGTTTCAGTTACCAGGATCGGTAGAGCTAGTAATAACCGTCGACCAGTTAAGGTATGCTTCAGCAATTTTCATACACCCCTCAAAGTGCTGAAAAGTAGAAGATTGATCTTAGATAATCCTGCCCTAAAGAATTACCATATTTCTGATGATAAATCACGCGAGCAAGTTGAAAAACTCAACCGAACTCGTGAAGAACTCAAAAATCGGTTGGATAAAGGTGAAAAGAATATCACAATTAAATATATAAATGGCGAACCCTCCATCGTTTCTTCTCTTGGTGTTTCTTCATCATGGAGCTTGTAGCTCTCTTCAAGGAATGGACAATCTTGTACACGAATCTGGCTTCTATCACGGCAAAAAAAAAACATCCAATGCTAATAATATAGGTTAACTTTGAGTGAAGTGTGTCGGTGTTGATTAATTTTTGTTGTGCTCTTTACTCTCTGGGATTTTTAATTTCTGTTATTTAGTTTTCTTTTTAATTTTAGTATATTGATTCTGTTATTTAGTTGTTTATTCAATGATGTGTATGTATATGATTATTTTTTTGGTGAGTTTCATAGGCTTGAAAGCCTCTACTCTGTATTCAATTGTAATAATAATAAT
Source organism: Harmonia axyridis (assembly GCF_914767665.1). Lineage (NCBI taxonomy): Eukaryota > Metazoa > Arthropoda > Insecta > Coleoptera > Coccinellidae > Harmonia > Harmonia axyridis. Next base: position 50,976,761 of record NC_059502.1, on the reverse strand, counting down.
AATAATATGTATTATAAACTACTATTCTCACATTGATATGTCTTTAAGATAATTGTTGAAAAATCAGATGAAGGTCGAAACTATTTTTATATTTATTATTTTTTTGTATTATTAAATTCCCTGGGATAATCATTAATTTATTAATTAATTATTCGGTTGAATTCAAAATTAATCGTTAAGCATATCTATATGCAGTTTCTGGAAAATGAGAAAGTTAATATTCCTAACCGAATGAAGACACGACAGCGATGATTTGTTGTATATTAAATTAATTGATTTCAATTTTTATTTTCATTTTTAATTTCTTTTTCCCTGCTCTTCCAGAATTCAATTTGAATTGAAGTTAACGCACAGGGGTATTTTCCGTAATAAATATCATCGTTCCTCATGTCTAGGAGTAGAAAATCCCACTATCGTATCGACTAGCATCAATATTGGCGATTGTCGCTATAAATAACTTAAGGGGCTACATGAGTTTCCGACGCCTAGGAAAAGCGGTCGAGGATTTACCGCCGAATATAACATTTTATATGCGCTGCTTTATTATCTCGTAATGCATTTCATTCCGAATGCATAGATCTAGGTGGAGGGATGATCATAAATTATTTATTGCGCAACCTTTATTGAATGGTTCAACGTTGAAACGGTCATTTGGGATACTAATAAATTTTAACAACGTCTCATTACTTCAATCATTCATTCTTTATATTCGTCCTGTTGGCTACTGAATTGTGATTTTTGTGATAATTTTTGAAATATTCGAACAATGGTATTCTGTGTCACGTCGCTTGAGTTCAGGGGCACAATGCTTGTGTATAATTACAGAAAATTTTTGGATTACGTATTGCTGCATCTGTAATATTGTGAATAGCAAATCAACAAACAGATAATCAATATCAAATATTTTAGAGAATAACGGCATAATCATAAATTGACCTATAAGTATTGCTAATATGGTGAATGCGTGAATTCATATATACGAATGTGGTTTTACACATTCCCGTTAATATAATGGAAATAATTATCGAATTGGTGTGAGATTTAATGCTTCAGATTAATATGTTTATTAGCAGGGCCGGCGTTAGGGGTAAAACGGCCGTTTCAGGCGCCTCTTTTTGAGGGCGGCAATTCGGTCCAGTTTTCTGATCACCCTTTCTTATTTCAACCTTCATTCATCATAAGGTTGTTCCGCTCCGCTATGTTTGTCTACATTCCCTGCAATGACAATCTCCGAACCACCTGTACTAATACTAACTACTGTATAATAAATAACCTTTGGTAGCCCATACAATAAAAACAGGATTACCTATTATCCTCATTGAAAGAAGAATACATAAAGATGAAAAACAACACCACCTTCGCTTTCGAATTATTTTGAAGCCGATGTTTTTACATTCAACATAATATGGAAAATTCCTACGATTTTGCATTCCAAACTAGTTACTGTTAAATGCCATATGTTTTCAGAAGAACGATGTTTCACTAGAATTTAATGTTTTTTTCTGCACGATTGCAAGATTCTTCATCGGAAGAAGAAAGTTCTGTGTTATCACTGGAGCAGGTGCTGTTTCCTTTTTGGGAAGTCATGTTGTTATTGATGCTTTTTCAATAGGGGTGCCAAAATGAATCGCGCTGGCCCTGTATGTTAGTTGTAAAGATCATTGCATTCCCTCAAGAAAAAACTATGATGGCTATCTCAAAACAATCTGCCTTTCACATTAATCACTATTTCCCCAACTAGAAGATTCTTAGTCCCAATTCAAAAATAATGAACAAGCTCTTGGACTCCAACTTGAGAATACCCAAGTGAAAACTAGCAACCTAATGATCTTGATTAAATGACGTAACGGCCTATATGTATACAAGAAGGTGAAAAAACATCATTGGGTCAGAAAATGAATGAATTCCACATATAATGTAATGATTCAATGTTTTCCATTTGTCGGCTGAAATATTTTCCTACAAGAAATCAAGAAGTGTAGAACTGGATAAAAGTTTTTTTTTACAGTTTTCTAAACTATCAGTGGGTAGTCCACCAAAAAAAGTTATATATTAAAGAAGGGGGCACTGTTACAGAAGAATACCACTCTGTAGATTTGCATTCAAAATAAACATATCACTTGATAAAATCTTCATATCGGAAAATATATGCCAAATTTGCGTTCATCATGTCTCTTTTTGTATTTCTCGGCTCAAACGCATTAATACGGTTCCATAACGATCGCCTGTGATTGTTTCAGTCGGTTTCAACAACTCATTGTACACTATGCCCAGCTGGTCCCACCAAATATTGAGCATGACCTTGGAACAGTGAATATTCGGTTTGGACGTCGACGTGAAAGCATGACCGGGATATCCCCATGATTGTTTGCGCTTGGGATTATGGTGCTGAACCCTTTTTTCGTCTCCAGTCACAATTCGATGCAGAAATCCTTTCCGTCTACGCTTTGCACGCAGCTGTTCACAAGCAAACAAACGCCATTCAACATCTCTCGGCTTCAACTCATGCGGCACCCAATTTCCTTGTTTCTGAATCATTGCCTTGATTGTCAGGCGTTTTGAATTGGTTTGTTGCGTCACTCCCTATGATCCTACCAATTCTTGTTGCGTTTAACACTAGTCTTGATCAAGTAATGTCTTCAATTCTGCATATTCGAAAACCTTCACTCTTCTACCGCCATGGGGTCAGACGTCAGAATCACGGTTCTTGCAGCGTTGAAACCACTTTTAGCACGTTCTTTCACTAATAGCGGTCTCAATATAGGTATTTGAGAGCATTCGATGAGCCTCAGCGGCAGAGTTCTTCATTTTCGAGTAGAAAATTGAAACTTTCCGCAAATGACGAGAATTCGACTCGTAAGCTGACTTGTTTAATCGAGAATAACTTTATGAGGCAGACACAAATCGACTAATATTCCGATGGCGTTATGTTTACAAATACCTAAGCTTATTGTATGACATCTGCGATCTATTTATTTGGACTATTACTATTGCATCTATTGCAAAACGGCAGAAGCAAAGTTGTACACCTAATAATCGAGATACGATTGATAAACTTTTCAAATTTCGAAGTGATGTAGAACAAAAACTATAATTTTTTTCTGAAAAAATCAGTGAATTCATTCTGAACTGCAATACCAAGGTTTTTTTCCAAAAATTGAAAGAATCGATCAAGCCATTTCCTTACAGAATCAGAATGAATGTGCACTGAGGAACCTGGTGAGAAAGGTAGTGTACACTTTTAAATTGGCCGCCGGCTCATCAGAGGGCCTAACCTAATAATACCACGCTATTTTCGGCTGTGAATAACTACAGTTATTCTGGCTAAATCACGGACCAAACGCGCAGCAAAACCACAGAAAAGATATCCCCGACGAATGAATCGAATAAACGGGAATCCTCTATTTCCATATAATATGTACCTTCAATATCGCGAATCATTTCTGCGGGCTTTTATAACCCGTGAATTCGGTACGCCCGAATATGGCGCCGCAAATAACAATAAAATCCTTGTAACGTCGTTCCAGAGAAAGAAGGATGTCGTTGCAGTAACTGGCGAATGGTGTTGGCGGAGTTATTAGGGTGGAATTTGCATTTGACATTGAAAAGACGGCGTTCCGGCACTTCGCACTGATATTATTTACATAACGCGGGGATTGGAGACGGAGAATAGAGCTGATTTTCGCGTCCATCGGTTCGGCAAATACTGTCACCAGCATTGATTCGATGCGATCGGATGTCTTATTGGTTATTATTTCATTTTCTGACGTCTACATGCGGAAGATGGAATTTGGAATGGAAGGGAAGTTCGTACTACAATATTATAACGCAAATGCAGTGGTTAGAATATAGCGTCAATATGAATACTATAGTGCAATGTTGCAATCTACCTCCACAAATTAATCAACAAAGTATCTCCAACAATATTAGGTGTACAACTTTGCGTCCGCCGTTTAGCAATAGATGGCAGTAGCGGTAAGTGGTAGTCGAAATAAATAGATCGTATAGATGTCATACAATAAGCTTAGTCATTTGTAAACATAACGCCATCGAAATATTAGTCGATTAGTGTCTGCATCATAAAGTTATTCTCGATTTAACATGCCAGCTTACGAGTAAAATTCTCGTCATTTGCGGAAGGTTTCAATTTTCTGCTATAATATAAAGAAATCGTCGGCTGTGGCTAATCGAATGCTCCAAATACCTATGGCAAGGCCGCTATTCTTGAAAGAATGTGCCGAGAGTGGTTTTACCTCTTCAAAAACGGTGATTTTGTTGCCGAAGACTAGCATATCGGTGGAAGAGAAAAGGTTTTCGACTATGCAGAATTAGCGGCATTACTTGATTAAGACTCGTGTCAAACGCAACAAGAATTGGCAGGATCATTGGGAATGACGCAACAAGTCATTTCAAAACGCCTGAAATTCATGAGAATGATTCAGAAACAAGGGAATTCGGTGCCGTACGAGTTGAAGCCGTGAGATGTTGAACGGCGTTTGTTTGTTTGTGAACAGCTGCTTGCAAGGCAAAGACGGATGGGATTTCTGTATCGCATTGTGACTGGGGACGGAAAATGGGTTCAATACCATAATCGCAAGCCCAGAAAATCATGGAGATATCCCGGCTATGCTTCCATGTCGGCGGTCAAACCGAATAGTCACAGTTTCAAGATCATGTTCAGTATTTGGTGGGACCTGCTCGGCGTTGTGTATTATGAGTTGTTAAAAACCGACTGAAACAATCACAGGCGATCATTATCGAACGCAATTAATGCGTTCGAGCCGATCATTGAGAGACAAACGGCCGCAATACAACGAGAGATATGATAAAGTGATTTTACAGCACGACAATGCTCGACCTCATATAGCCAAAGTGGTTAAGACACACTTGGAAACGTTGAAATGGGTAGTCCTACCCCACCTGCCGCATTCTCCAGACCTTGCTCCGTCGGATTATCACTTGTTTCGATCAATGGCACACGACATGGCTGAGCAGTACTTCCGGCCTTATGAAGAAGTAAAAAATTATCGATTAGTGAATCGCTTCAAAATATGACCATTTTTTTCAACGCGGGATTCTTACGCTGCCCTAAAGATTGGATAAAGTAGTGACCAGCGGTGGACAATACTTTGAATCATAAATGTATAACAAGTTTTTCACAATAAAGCCTCGAATTTCTGAAAAAAATGGCGGAAGCAAAGTTGTACGCCTAAGTAGTTCGAAATTTGACGAACTATTTAGGTTCTTCTATATATGATAACTACATAATCATCTGATGGAGTAACAGACGTCGTATTTCACGTCTTCTGGCATCTTAAACGTCTAAGTTGAATACAACTTCGAATCACGTCAATTTCTCACCTAGTCTTGAACCCTGACTCTGCTCGACTGACCAACTGTAATCGACTGAGGATGTTGTTGTCTTATTTATCCTGCCACCTTAGTCTCTATACGTTATCAGGGATGCTATGAGTACAGCCCTTACCAATTGCAACCATTTGCTAACCCGATTTCCGAGGATAGTTTGTTGCCAAAGCGTTTCCTGAAACTTCCAATAAAACAATTGAACATGCGACCGGATATTCTTTGAATAAACGATGGAAATTGATTCCATCATAAACCAATGGACACCAACAAATTCTTTGAATCTTCAGGAGGTTAAAATTCCAAAGCGTATTGATGCCCCATATTTGCAGTTCACATATTCCTACCGCAAATTGATATGTAAATCTGCTTCTATGTAGTTACAAAAACTCCAACCTATTATTGTTGGAATCACTTGATCAGAAATAACTCTTGTTCCCAAAATGAAAATGCAAATATAATTGCAAGAGTTAATTTCAATTTCAGAGCTTACCAAATACACTTTTGACGAAAAAGGGATGTTACGAATCAGAATTTTTTGTGAACATTGAAGCAGTTATCAAAATTTTAGAAAATGAACCATTGCTTTTATAAACCTACCTTCAGCATCTTGCAAGTACGATACATATTTTCAATCAGAACATTTTTGAAATCCGCACAAACTGAATATTTCTGAATATGAATTACTCAAACGATGTTTAGGTCATTCTAAGTATTGAGTTCAACATCATTTCTATATCAGAATCAGTTCGATATTCTAGGGTGGATAAAAATAGGCAGTATGCGAAGCCTCATGAAATCTACCCTTTCAAGAGTTAGATACACACCATAAAAACCGGATGGTGCTTCCTCCGTAACGATCAGCTTGAAGATTTCTTCAATAATTTTGCCCATTCATCATTGTTCCTAAGAGTAAGAACGCAATTTTGCAGCATAATGAACATGAAGAAATTAAATCCAAGATTTACGACAAATAATTAGTATAAAGAAGAACGTTGTTCACTGAACTTGATTTCCTCTTCCAGGATAGTTTTTAATGGTATATTCAAAATTGAATGAATTTCATGAATAGGCACCTATTGAAAAAGAAAATTGTCATTCAGTTTTTCACTTGATATACTTTGAAAGGAGGAGAATCATAAAAAAATATTAAACTCATTCAGGCATAGTAGCAGTATCAATATAAGAAAGTGAGTTCATCAACAAAACAAAAATTGACACAACATTTGTCGAAAAAAAATTTAAAATGATCAAAAACGAAAAATATGTTTTTGCCATGTCCAAATTCCTTGAAGATAAAATTTTCAAATTTTTTCGTCGAAATCTTCATCACGCAGGAGAATTTGAATTCAACTCCTCATATTCAGTTCAAATGATGATATTTGCAAGTGAATTAATAAATCTGAGTGAGATATTCCTGCGATTTTCTTCATTTATGGAGATGTGCTAGATTATATGATGATGAACTTTGAGTAAAATATTATTGTTTCTCATGTTGAGAAAAAATTAATTGCTAAAATACTATGTTGGAATGAAAGCCGATGTCTATTTCGCCTGAAAAAGTGTCTGTATCTGAAGCAATCTCAGTATACCATCATGGATTTTTTTTTTCTTCACATTTCATTTTCAGCACTGAGAAATTTTCGTGGACGTAAGATTGTCACCATCTTCACGAAATTCCCGTGTAGAATTATGTCTCCCTTAATCCCCCTCTTCAGAAATTATATACGTAACACATCTAAAAATGTCATCCTTCATTTAAAAGCATATTTATTTTTTCCATTTGCCCTTCGTGATAAACACGAACCAGATCCCGAAATCCTCCGGAATGCCTACTCCGAAACCCTATATTTCAGCCTATTAAGCTCAACGTCAACCGCGGTTTCGAGAAATAACAGCACGAAAAAGGCTCAAAGGAAACGCTCCTGTGGGGAAGTCCGACAAGATGATACATCATGTTACGGTCCAGTAAATCGACAGATCCACTAATTCTGGGCAAACTCCGGATTCGATGAAATATTAATAACAAGATTACGTTCGCAAGTAAACATCTGCGACTCGCCCAGTTCGGCGAACCAAACGTGGATGCAACAAAAGATGAAATTAGGATCCTTGCTCCTCCAAAACTCCCTATGGACAGTATCATAGCATTCTATAACTTCGAGTCCTGTACAAGTAATTGGCAATGTTGCATACGCTCGCCTGATATTGGATGAGCTAATCAAATTATCTGTCATTCAAAGTTAGGATTTAATTGGGTATACCATTTCGAACTCCAATACATAGAACTTTTCGATTATCAAATGTTTGTTTGCAACTTGTTAATATCAGTATATTTCACATCCTAGTTTGAAACGCCAATCGAGTTGCCTATCAATACTTTAGTATCCAAGGTCTAGCTCATAGTGGGGGTAAGATGATTTCGTAAATCTGGTAAAATCCCTTATTGGGAGCCAGATGAATTTATGCTACCTAAAACACCCTGCTAGAAGGTGAGCTATTCCTGAATTTACCAAAATTTACAGTTATCTATGATACATACAAGTGAAATAATCAAAATACGAAAAGGCATCGCGAAAATTATCATATTTGAAGCTAGTGTCTCGTCGCTTGAGCTCAGGTGAAGACATTATAAAGATGTGAAGATATTATAAAGATGTGAAGATAACACTAAATCTAACTAACCTAACAAGATTATGTTCTCTATGTTTCAGTGTTCTCCCGAACACTTGGCTTCTCTTATTGTCTTCATTCAACATTTCTTATTCCATCGAATACTGAAGGGATAAAACATTTTTGAATAGTTCCGACTACATCGTCTCCGTTGGACACGAACCATAAAAAAATACCCAATATCATGTGATATGAAAAACGATTTCCCAAGGCGACTAACTCCACAATATCGTAGCCTGGGTAAACATAAAATACAAAAAAATCAGAATCAATATGACGACCCGTATTGATACTGACATAGCATCTTATTTGTCCGTTTCGTAACGTAAGCAAGTCACGAATTCAGGACTTCATACTCCTTCATTTATGATGCTATAGGCGAAGCCCAATATCATTGACTATTCCATTCAATCGTCTATGGCGTCAGTGTGAAAGTTTAATCATCTTGTATTTTCAGTACGCTTTTGGCAGACAACCTTCAGGAAAATGGATAGGTTCTTTCACTTTGCCCATTGTTGATTCATCCAAAATTTATTTATTGTTCAATGAGTCTTTTTTTGACATGGATTTTTCATTGGATATTTGCTTTTCCGTGTATGCCAATTTTTTTTTTCATTAAAATTCTAAAGGTTTATTATTGGAAATAATATATGGATCCTTAGAGTTACTATATCAATTAACTCGATAGTTATAGAAATGAACTTTTGGATCCATAGATTCATGGATCGATGAAATATCTCATTCAAATAATTATGTCTAGAACCACTCTTCATATCCTGAAACAATGATTAATTTATTATAATTATAAAGAAATTGGACCCAATGGAGTATCAAATTTCTAAAATTGATTAGAAATAGTTTAATACGTTTCAGATTTATGAATCGATAGATCCACAATGTTGATAGATTAAGATAAATTTTTCGTTCAATTTTTTTTTTTGACTTAATCATATTCTCAGATTGGTTGAGATCCCTCAATTGAAAAGTCATACCCAAATATCTTAAAAAAAATTTGAATTAATCATATTCCGAAGAAAATAATTTTCAATTCAAATCGAATATCTCCGATGATTTCCAATGGACTAGTTTGCATTTTTTTGTTAAGGATTAAATCTAAAAATTTAAGTAAAATAAAACAAAAATGTGGAAGAATCATTGAAATATCTCTAGAAATAAAAAAGTTATGGGACTTTGAATTTGCGCTTAGAAGAATAATTTCATAGTCTAGTGTGTGACGTCACGCCACTTACACGAGGCGACTGGTATTCGCAGAGTGCTTACGAATTCATTGGTGTACAAGTACAATCACTTGTGCCCTTCGTGTCGTGTTTTGTTCGTTACACGATGGCTGAAATAAAAAAAATCCTACAAATATTTTATTGTGCCTATGTGTGCAAGCACAATTAAAAACCCCAATAAATTGTTTTTTCATGTACCAAATGACATGAATCAAAGAAAGAAGTGGTGCAAATTAATGAGGCGTGACTTAATTGGAACTAAAACTACTTCATATGTGTGTGAAGATCATTTTGATGTAAGTACCTATCAGTACTAGCTGTCTATTTCTGATAATAAAAATACTAAGGTGTAAGTCGGTTTGAAATAAGTTATTGAGTAAAAATAACTTTGTCCTTTCACGAAGCCTTCTTCCATTATGGTGACATAAAAACAAAACTCGAGTTAAAACTACACTGTACAACTACAAACGGCGCGAGAGCCTTGGCGCGGCTAAGTATTTAAACGTAATTTATGGTGTAGCGATCACAGGCAAGTGGCGTGACGTCACAGACGAGTCGGAGACCAAAGACGTTCCGCGCTAAAATACGTAAATTCAAATAATCTATTTCTCAGTCATTTATTGATGGATTTTCAAAATTTTTTCACCGATTTATCAGTTTTGCTCTATATTTTAATTCTATCGTGTCAAATATAGTATTATCAACATCACTAAACTAGTCCATTTGTGTTAAGTAGATTATCCCATTTAAGCAAAGAAAAAGGCACGCTTCAAATTGTTGAATTGATTGAAATTTACTCAGTGATGAAGCTCATTTTATCAGAATGTAAACAAACCGAATTGCAGAATGTACAGAAATAAAAATTCACAGAAAACTGTTGAGACTCCACTACATTCAAATAGAGTGTAATGTGCAATTGATGCTGAGTTTGAGTTTGAGGGATTGTGATTCGCCCTTATATCCCCTCCTTCTCTTTGTAGCATTTCAGGTACCGATTCACCTAGCCCACGCTTCTCTTTCTCTTGAATCAGTGGCGCTCTTTTAAATCTCTCCCGAGCTAACCAGCGGCCTCAGTGGTGTTTGTGAGACAGGAAGGTGATATTTTGAGGCGTTGAAATCCTGTGATAGAAATGCCCAACCCAAATTCATGGAAAACTAATGAATTAATCATATCCCGAAGAAAACAATTTTCGATTCAAATTGAATATCTCCGATGATCTTCAATTGTGCAGAAGTCGAAGAACGGCCCTCCCCATGCAAATTCCTCCTGTTCGTTCCTAATTCGGAATATGCATTACGCGACCGAACCGAATTCAATCTCCATACATACTTGGATCTAATCCATGCACATCCGCCTGATATCGACTGGGTCTCAGGGATGGATCCGGCGAATAATTGAAGACAAAATGGCGGGGGGGCTACGGGAATCCGCCTGTCGGATCCGAGCCGTTTGACGCGAATAATCAATGAGGAAATTTATCAATTAGGGGTTTCCATCGGGGCGGGAATGTAAACAACCCCGTTTCATCCTAAATGTAATATTTGCCTAATAAATATCTGTAGATTCAACGTCACCGGTGGTCGGATTCGGGAAATGCCAAAATGTTAGAGTTGACAACTTTGATTGCTTGTGCCGCCGTTCTCTTCGTATAATTGAGGACGGGGGGACTCGAGAATTGTAAATTGGACATTTCGTATTCCACTCCGACGGTCAAGATGGAATTCGGATAACCACATTTGTGAATTATAAGGAAGACCGCAAAAATTTCTTATTGAAATTATCAGGCGAAAAAATTGGCAGTTTCTCATTTATATCGAAATCAAATGACAGCATTTCCACTTTTTTTACTTCTTATTCAAATAATAATTGTTTCCCTACACAGCCGCTTCTTCAAGTTTTACATTTTGAATAGCTGTCTACAATTGTGTTTTATGACCATTTTAAATTGTATCACTCCAATTCGAAAATCTTATATCTTCTGAAGGGTTTTCCAATAATACGTTTCATATTGATATTAAAAAACTAGTATATTTCAAGAGAAATCAACGGATGTTCATTTCATTGTAAATGCATTACGATGGAAAACTTTATCAGCTAAATGACCACTACAGCTAGGGTTGCACCATCATGTTCCTCTCATGAAATTTGTCATCACCAATCCGCACATTTGTGGTTGTATGTCCTCGATAACTTTATGAATTTCATCTTTGAGCGGCCGCTAGGCGTACAATAATATGGTATAATATTGGGAGTTGTAAAGGGTGATTTTTTAGAGCTATAGAACTTTAAATTGCAATAAAACAACGATGGATTATTCGATTGACATGAATTTTGTTCATCCGCAAGATAATCTATATGATTTCTGGCATATGACCGCCACGGCTGGCTCGGATGTAGTCCAATCTGGACGTCCAATTTTCGATGACTTTTTCCAACATTTGTGGCCGTATATCGGCAATAACACGGCGAATGTTGTCTTCCAAATGGTCAAGGGTTTGTGGCTTATCCGCATAGACCAATGACTTTACATAGCCCCACAGAAAGTAGTCTAGCGGTGTTAAATCACAAGATCTTGTAGGCCAATTCACAGGTCCAAAACGTGAAATTAGGCGGTCACCAAACGTGTCTTTCAATAAATCGATTGTGGCACGAGCTGTGTGACATGTTGCGCCGTCTTGTTGGAACCACAGCTCCTGGACATCATGGTTTTTCAATTCAGGAATGAAAAAGTTAGTAATCATGGCTCTATACCTATCACCATTGACTGTAACGTTCTGGCCATCATCGAATTGAAGAAGTACGGACCAATGATTCCACCAGCCCATAAAGTGTTTCGACATACACTTGAGGATTAGCTTCACTCCAAATGCGGCAGTTTTGTTTGTTGACGTAGCCATTCAACCAGAAGTGCGCTTCATCGCTTAACAGAATAAAATGGACGTAGTGCGCGATACGCATTCCGCACAGAACCATTATTTTCGAAATAAAATTGCACTGTTTGCAAGCGTTGTTTAGGCGTGAGTCTATTCATGATGAATTGCCAAACCAAACTGAGAATAAATCACTTGACAGCTGTTAAAACGGTCGCCATCTTGAACAGTAATGCCAACTTAAAGTTATATACCTCGAAAAAATACACCCGTTACAATTATATTGAACGTGTGAATCTGGTATCGAAAGAAATCAAAAAATATATATATTTTTTGTACAATGCAGAAAAATTTTGCTTCATCTATGGGTGATATTGAGCAATATGGCACACTCACGTCAATATTATTTCAAAATATTATTGTACGTCTATGGGCCACCTCAACTTTTTTGTCCAATATTATTGTATGTCTATGGTCTTGAATCGATTGTGGATCATTGAAATATAGGCGTTATCTTTCACGTAGTCTCAAAGGAAAAGGCATAAACGTATTAAATCACAAGATTGGCTCATTATGGTTATGTCTTCCAGACATATTATGGCCAGGAAACTTTTCTCGCAAAATTGCGATTTTTCATTGTTTATGTGGCAGGTATCGCCGTCTTGGTGAAAATAAAAGAGTCGGTCACATCAATATCTTCCAATTTTGACCATAAAAATCATTAATTATAGCTCGGTATCACAATCCATTCACAGTAACAGTTGCACAAAACTCATTTTTGGATGAATAAGGTACAATCACAACACCATCACGAAAATTGCACCAATCAGTGGAACGTTGAAGATGGAGTGGCTTTTCAATAATCAATCTTGGATTTTCCGAGCCCCAAATGCAACAATTCTGCTCAATAACATTGCCTCCGAGGTAAAAATGAGCCTCAACACTGAAAACGATTCTTCGATAAAAATTTGGCTGATTTTTATGCATTTCAAAGAATCAGTCAGCGAAGATATAAAAAGACTTAAGACCTTATGCAAAATACGGTATAATATCGTTTGTGGATTGACCAAGATCGACTCCTGGCTAGAACAGCAATTTTCTCAGTTGTTCTCAAGCACATTTTCGATTCTTCACATCACTAACTCTTCTGACAGCTCAAATTTTTCATTAGTTCCACTATTGCCGGCCGAGAAGGTTCTTCACGAAAACCCTTCATTTTTGCGAACTGCAATATATTCACCAATGTTGTTGTGAATTTTAACAATTTTAATGCGTTGTTGAAGTGTGTATCTTTCCATTTTAAATAATGGCCTAGTATTTACTTGTCAAATGTTTTAAGATGACAGTTTGGAAAGTGACAGCTGCTCGGATACTGCGTTGTTACTTCTTCTTCTTCATACGTTAGGACGAAGTCCTGTTTCTGTTATTGGAAAACTGTATTATATCACTCGAAGATCCATTAGAATCATTGAAACTGAATGCATTCAAACTTCATTTTATACAATACCTTCGAAAATTCGTCAATTTCAATCTACGTGTGATGTTTATTGCCGTGAAGTATTTTGAGATCATGTGAGGTGACAAATTCTATGGATATTGCAAGTTTATTCCAATTTTCATTCTTCGGAATGAAAATATCATATTTTCCTTTTTTTGCTGATAAGCTTATTCGTCAATCAGGAGATGGTTGAGTTGCTTATTCAAGCTGTATTGGTAGTGGCCTCAAGTCTGAAAAGATTGCTATCTTCTCGACTGAGCTTGTACCAGCTTGTTTAATCTAACTTTTTTCACGAAAATAATTCAATTAACCGTTCCCCGCTGATTATTCCCAACTTCCGAAAAGTTTCCCACGGAAATGGTCAGAGAATGCCGGGGCTGAGTTTTTCAAACAAGTTCGTGAAATTTTCTTGGACTTATCGCGAATAGTTTCAGAGTATTAAATCGAATGATAATGAGTTTCTTTTCAGATGCTTAATGTGAACTTTTCGAAGGGGGTTTCTTGATAGAAATTAAATACTATCGCGGAGCGCAGCATTTCGAGTGAATTCTATCAGAGAATTCCTAGGACAATCCATATGATGGAGTTTCAATAAAATTCAAACTTTTCCTCCTCAAAGTCCTTGGTGTTTAATCCCAAGCTTTAATTTTCTCTTTTTCAATTCGGAATTATGCAGCTCAAAATAACATATATCAAATAACATTCATCAACTAAATATTTAATTTTTCAATTGAATCACTCAAATATCAATTAACAAGTAACCTTATTTGTTAATTGAATACAATTTCTCCGCATATAGCTGAATAAATTAAAAAGTACAATTTCTCTGTCAAACAATGTTTCATATTTATGAGAATAAGATTTTCAAACATCCTTGCAGTGTTTTCTGGTTCGAACAACTGCCAGAGTATTTCGTTTGAAATTTACTTGTATGATACAATCCTAAATTAGTGTAATTCTATAGCATATTCTACTATTATCCTGTGAATTCGATCTTATATACTTATGATTGCTAGATATGATGATAGCTGAATAATTCATATATTGTCCAGTAACGTTTGGAGTTAATAATTTATTGAATATAATTCCAATAAAATATTCTCCTCTATTTTGGAATACAATTTCGAGAAAGAAATGTCAATAGAATCCTTATATTCTTTGAATTAATCGAGTCTTTTCGGTTTCGTGCTAAGAGTATAGCTAAATATTTATTTTCAATTACAAGTGCAGAGGGTATTGATATTCTTACTCGAGTTCAAAATTCCATAACGAACCACGAAGTGACGAGGTTTTAAATATGTTAAAATGAGCCTTCAGAACGAGTATTATACATTATTTTCTCTAATTTTCACTGTATTTTCATTATAATCAATGGAATATTTCCATAAGTATCGTGATGTTTGCATTGAGAAATGTAGGTTAGCAGAACTGTTTTCTGTATCATAAATTTGACAGATAATACCTAGTTGAATCTGTGAAGGGAAAGTTACGAATACCAACATATTATAATGAAACCTAACCATGAAATCTGTTTAAAACTTAGATGTTCCCCAGCGATTTTGTTCTACCAGGTATGACGGAAAAAATTGCCACAGAGTTATAAAACAGAATTGAATATTATGGTCAGCCCTTCGAATAATTCATAGATACAACACAAGGTCGATCTATTGAATTTCCGCTTTCTGTGGCATTATTTAAAATTCTATAAATAGTTCATGGGTGATTTTTCGTTTCAATTACTCTTCGTTACAATTATTGGTCTCTGCAAGAATGTCGTAATATTATTTGTGAACATATTGGCGAAGGCGCCGGTGTATTGATTGTGATTTTTAATTATATACATATACAGGATGAGTCAAAAATGTGTATCGAGCTTTTTGGGTGTGATATTAATTTGAAAAATAAGTATACATTGATGAGTGAACTAATG
Source organism: Harmonia axyridis (assembly GCF_914767665.1). Taxonomy (NCBI): domain Eukaryota; kingdom Metazoa; phylum Arthropoda; class Insecta; order Coleoptera; family Coccinellidae; genus Harmonia; species Harmonia axyridis. The sequence continues at coordinate 50,961,187 of NC_059502.1, read as the reverse complement.
ACCCAAAATCCATATTATGGGAGATATATCCCTTCCAAAGTTGATCAAATTGAAAACTTCTCCGCATAACTTTTAAACGATGAATGCCACCAGTTTGAAATTTCGTGCATAAATGTATGTTGTCAAAATACATTCTTTCATTTCACTTCAACATTTCTGATATAGTCATAAAGGGTGTTTTTAGAGGGCGAGTCATGATTTTTTTGGGACAACTTCTATCGTTATCGATTAATCTCGCGATGAAAGAATCTGCTGACATCATGTGATTGTATAAACTCAAATATCTCTAGAACGGTTCAATTTTTTGTATTTAGATTTATGAGCGAAATGGTGGCATTCACCGTTTAGAAGTTATGCGGAGAATTTTTTTCTTTAATTCGATCAACTTTGGAATGATATATATTTCTCAATATTCATTTTGGGTCATAAGTTTATTCATCAAACAATACTTAGTTTTCAAAGAAAACTCGTTCCACATTTTGGCTCACCTTGTTTAAAAATACATGGTGTTGTGCATTCACCATTTTGTAACATATACTACAGTATCTGCGATAGTCTGTTATCCAATAGCTTAACAGGTTTTAATATCAAAATGAAACCTACTATTGGAAACCTCTTTACAACAATGATTTTCATCAATTTTTAAATGAATAAAGGCTTATTTTCACGGTGATAGTAACTACGGAGTAGTTTACATGGTGACATTTGCAGCGATAGTTACTATCACTATCACATTATCGTCATAGTTCTATGAGCTTCAAAATAACTTCTTTTTAGCAGTGATGGAGCCAGTTGCATCATGTTCCTAATCGTTGATTAAAAATTGAAACATTGATTACTTTCTGATTTCTCTTGCACCATCTTTCAAATGACGCTTAATGTGGCCTAATTACCGATTACACTAAACAGGAAAATTTATAAGTTTATTTTCCTGATTAGTTTTATACAGGGTTCTGCGCATAGTCCTCATATCAATTTGATATTAGGTCTATGGTCAAAACTTCGAAACATATGACTTATTTACATTACCATAAACATTATTTATGAACATAACCTGATGGTGTCACATTGTATGTTTCTGTGTTTGGTTTTGTGAGGAATTTCAAAATTTAAATATGGATTCAGATTCAGATCGTGAACTATCATTCAATGACAATTTATGATGATAGTTTGTAATTTATGTTAACTTTGTCACAACAAGAACAGAGAACATTATATTAGAAAATTCAAATTCCTGATTTTTCTATGATCACCGTCGATGTTGCCAAACAAATCTCCCGTTTGGCTAAACATCGATTATTATCAAACTGTGCAATCGTTAGAAATTATAATCGTTTATTTTTTGAATGGTGCAATAGGCCCTCATGTTTCTTGAATTGCTGAAGAACCTATCCGTATATTCAATTAGTAATGAAAAGAAAAAGTGACGTAGATGAAAATGAAACCACGGATGGAGATTCCGCACTTCAAAATAAATTTATCCACCATTGCTCTCTGTCTCGAATTGATACTCGACTTGAGCATCGCGACGGAAGAATCGGAAGATTCAAAATACCCCGAGAGCAATTAATAATTACTCATCGTTTCGATAAGAGCCGGCAGACGGCAACAATTTACTCCTTACGCCCTCTCCAAAATCAATTTCTAATTAAATAACGGCGGAGACAAAAGCGAGCGAATAGCGCGATACACGAGCTAGGTAATTGCACTTTCGCGATGCTTCGGTATCCTTTTGTTCGCGTTTTTTTCCCTTCCACAGCGTCGTCGTCGTTCTGCCTCTTTTTTTATCTCGTTTTGCGTCTTGGGCGCTCGATTTGAATGAATCTCAATGCCCAGGGACGGCTCAGACGCTCGAAGACCAAGTCCAAGGTCTGGATAATTACTTTTTCCATTATACAATAATTTCACACATCATATTATACATTTTATGGTTCCGAAAGTGAACGTTTCAGGCCAATTGAAAAGTCCCCGGTCTGATGCACAGATGGCGGTGCTAGTATTAAATCCATGTGATTTTTAGTTGGTACCAACCTTCAAACGATACGTGTCAAAATTTGACAGCAGTCCGACCATTAGTTTGTGAGATATTGCGTTGTGAGTGTAGCTACTTTTGTTATTTGAAAAAAGATGGAAAAAAAATTTCGTGTGCTGATAAAATATTGTTTTTTGAAGAGAAAAGATACGGTTGAAACAAAATCGTTGCTTGATGAAGAGTTTCCGGGGTCTGCACCAGGAAAATGAACCATCATTGATTGGTATATGCTAAGTTTAAACGTGGTGAAATGAGCTCCGAAAACGGCGAACGCAGTGGATGCCCAAAAAAGGCTGTCATCGACGAAAAAATCAAAAAAGTTCACAACATAATTTTGAATGACCGTGAAGTGAAGTTCATCGAGCTAGCAGACGTTGTGAACGTGTACATATCATTGACGAATTTTTGTACATGAGAAAGCTGTGTGCAAAATGGGTGCCGCGCGAGCTCACAATCGATCAAACGCAACAACGTGTTGATGATTTTGAGCAGGGTTTAAAGCTGCAATAAACCTGATACGTCGATATGTAACAATGGAAGAAACATGGCTCCATCATTTCACTCCGGAGTCCAATCGACAGTCAGCTGAGTGGACTGCACACGATGAACTGAATTGAGGAAAACACTACAGTCAGCTGGCAAGTTTATGGCATCAGTATTCTGGGATGCGCAAGGTATAATATTCATTGATTACCTCCTAAAGGGCCAGACCAGCAACAGCGATTATTATACAGCGTTATTGGATCGTTCAAAGGATAAAATCCTTAAAAGATGGCCCCCTTTGAAAAAAAAAATGGTGTTTCATCAAGACAATGCGCCATGTCACAAATCAATGAGAGCAATGGCAAAATAGCATGAATTGGGCTTCGAATTGCTTCTGCATCCACTGAATTAGCCAGATCGTGCCCCCTGTTCTCAGACCTCAAAATAATGCTCGCTGGAAAGAAATTCAATGCCAATGAAGAAGTAATCGCCGAAACTGAATCCTATTTCGAAGCGAAAGACAAATCGTACTACAAAAATGGTATCGAAAAGTTGGAAGATCGCTGTAATGAAGTCAAAAGGGGTTGTTTTGTGTGGCATCATTTCACTGGAACCACATATCTTTCAAATTCATTAATTTCAAAAAGAGATCCCTTCTTCATTTTCGAAAAATACGGGCCAATCAGTCGACCAGACCAAATTGCACTCCAACAGTGACCTTTTTGTGGGTAGGTACACTAGTCTCTCACCAGTTACATTAGGATTTTCAATGCCCTATATGCAATAATTTTGCCTGTTCACATTACGACCGAGTGAAAAATATCATTGCTCGCAAAAAAAAATCGATACGAAAAATCGTCATTCAAAATTGAAAAAGTGACAATTTGAACAGTTAGAAGATAGACGATGAAATGAAAATGGCGAATCTTCGATGTAGAATAGGCGAGGTATCTATTTAAAAATAAATGAAAATATATATGACAAATATATAGAAACCTCACTTTCCTTTGCTCACCCTATAGTTCTCTTTCCCCGTTCTCGCAAATAAACAACTCGAACCCATCGGAAGACATAAATTCTCTTTTCTCGTAAAATTTGAGATTGTCGGGTGTCCTATGTCGATCAAAGATTCATTGTTCAATTGGGAATTCACGGAACACCTCCATCAATCTCGGTATCAAGTTTACATCCCTTCTGTCTCATAGATTCCACTTCCTACGCCCAACGCCCCTAACCCAAATGCACAGTTCGGTAAATACACAATTACAAACTGTGTTAACTCGCTCTACCAGGAGCCTTTAGGATATCGCAAGGTCTATTTGATTCCACGCCGTCTCGATTGGTTGATTCAGGAAACAACAGATTGTACTTCTATCGGAAATTGAAGATGGGCACTCAAAATTTCATGCTAATCGCATTTATATTGAGTAGTTGATTATAAAAAACTAAAATATATGGTGGCTTTCATAAAAATTTTATTGTCGTTATTTGTTCGATCAAATCATTTCAGTGTTCAATTTCGGTTCACTTCTGACACTTAGACCATAGATTTCAAAATACAATCAACGAGTTGATCGGTCAATCAAAGTTTCATGAAACCCGTCGATAGGACTCGTATTCTGTTGCGTCAAGTGAATTTCACGCAAACTTTACGGGCAGTTGAATATTCAGAAAGATGCATTTAGGTCGAGAAACCAACCCCCAGCAGGTACAGCAAGGGCTAAAAATAGAACAGGAACATCCTTGGCGCCACATTGGCGTTACATATGGTCATCCTGAAGTCACATCTAAGGGCAAGGAACGAAGACGTGGACCAATCAGGGACCTGGATTGCGCTTTGGTTTGCAAAATCCAAAGCGACGCTCAACATCCCCAGGAAATCGGGGTACCATACCATATTCAGTACGCTCGTAGCTCTTACCTTGTAAACACGTAACTTGTACAGCCAAATTCAATATATTAGTTAAGAAATCCAGTGTTTCATTATCCCAATTTAATAGAATTACAGTTGATCGATTCAACCAAAAACATATTCATTTCCATATTTGAACATAATCGTCTCATTATAATTCTTCAATTTCATAATCGATTGTTTTCGAGAAACTCATTTTCAAAAAAATTTTTTTGAATTTGCTTGCAATGATTTTAATCTAGTTTGACGCCAAATCAAGTATGTATCCACTACAGAATATCACCTTTATTGAATTTGACAGTAGTGTGGATCTTGATGGATGCTTAGTAGGTCTTTTGTTTCAAACCATTGTCGTGATAAAACATTCCTTTTGGTCGAATCTCTAAATTCGAAACATGCTCTCTAAAATACCCTCCAGGAAGATGAAATTGATCAAATTCACCAGAAGATTCGCTACTGAATGTCCTTCATTAAAATTATTGTCAGCACTTATAATGTATAAATAAAAGAGAAATAATAATCCCAAATAGCAGCGTAAATTGGATGGATTGTCAACAAAGTTGCGTCGCTTGAGTTCAGGAGCAAGTACATTACTACTGCGTAGATAGCACGGAATCTTAAAATGTCAATTTAAACTGGGCAATGAGTATGAGAAGTACATAGTGGATCATGGCCTTCAATTTCAGTTCAACAAATGTTTATCAATCGAATTAATAGAGACGTTAATCATCAGAAGTTTTATAGGAGCACTGTATGATAAGTTTCGAAGGTTGTTTTCTATGATTTGACAGTTTGGAATGTCAAACTGTGTTGACATTTATATTCAGTAAGGTTTGACAATTCATCATGAATCGTTTATCGCCAAAATAACGCTTCCAAATTTTGGAAATTTACTTGAAACAAAAAATCTGTTTGTGAAGTTAGAGCATTTTTGTCGATTTTACGTTGAACATAAATCGGCCTAGGCATAAGGTTGTTGGCTTACGTGTCTATAAAATACAGCTTCTGCAATAGTTGAAGCCAAATGAGCATCGTTTACATCGCTCTATTTTGTGATTGCGTCAACTTGAAACTGGCCGAAAATAAGTATTTTTACCGAATTGTTCAGTGATGCTCATTTCTGGTTAAATGGTTTCGTTAATGAGCAAAAATACTGTGTAAGGAGCAGAGATAATTCTCTAGCTATCTACGAATCACCTTTACATCCATTAAAATTGACAGTTTTGTACGGTTAATACGCTTGCGCCATTGTCAGTCCTTATTTCTTTCGAAAAGAGGAAGAAGCTGCGGTTATGGTGAATGTGAGTGATATCGATCCATGCGGACTAATTTTTTGTTTCTAAAATATCAATCTTAAGCTCTTGATCATCAATTCATTTCAAAATCAATTTGGTCTTCAGTAGGGTCTTGATCCTATTAGCGGATGATGATTTGGCAATCTGATCCTCAAGATCAGTAACAACTTAATTTCTAGAAGTTGTCTTTTTCTCTGGACTGTTCGTGCGACTTAACACCTCTCGATTACTTTTTATGTGACAATGTTGAGTCATTCGTTCATGCCGATAAACCAGCAAATCTGTAAGCATTGGAAGCCAATATTTAAGCCACCATTGAGGCCTTACGGCCAGATTCATTAGAAAAAGTGGTGGAAAATTAGTCTGATCGAATGGTCTATGTAACTCGTAGCCGCGGCGGACATGTGCCGGAAATCAAATTGTAAAATGAACACCATGAAATTATCTCCCAGATCATAATAAAAACAAATAAGTTTCAATAATATTTCTGTCTTGTTTTATCATTTGAAGTTCTCAAGCTCAAATTATACTACTGTGGTTAGAATAACTCTAGTGCAACGAAAGTAATAATCCACTTACCCTTTTCTTCAACTTAACAGTGATATATTTAGAACTTCAACCATTCGGAACACACAGAACTCGTTTCGTCACAAACAGAGCCTCCCACTTTCTGAAATACATAGTTTACTTTCAGTGACCCGCCCTTCGTGTTCATAATTTATGGTACTTTATCCAGACAGGTAATTGTGTAGCCCAAGTTACACAATTTAGCGCCGATCCGGCCCTGAAAATCCGACGAAGTTTCGAAGTAAACAAATCCCTAGGCATTTTCAACTTTCAATATCCGCAAGATTAAGGACCTCCGCTGTGTACCAGTCTGGGATGATGCGGAGGTGGAATGAAAAAAAAAATTAACCTCGAACCGGAGACCTAACTGCGTTAACTCCACGGGCGCAATCTTCGCAATAATCGCCCTTTGAACTCGAAATAATAAAAGCGAAAAATTTGGCGGATCATCATGTTTAGCGCCGCGTCAATTCTTCCCTTTGTGTTTGCAGCATTGTTTCACTTCCTGTCGTTTATTAGCCATCTCGTCTCCGAGCTTAGGTTGAGATGTCTCCTATCGTTATGATGGGGATTAGAAAATTTGGCGAGAGGGGTTTATCCCACGTGGCATTCTCGTGATCTGCCAAAGTTTAACTACTCCTCTTCTTCTTCGGCGTTTTTGAAATTCCACCACTGTTCAGGATGAGTGAAGCAATCTCAAACGTTCGTCTGATTTACCGTCCTTTTCTGCCATATGCTAGAATAGGTTTTTACGTCTTTATTCTCAATTTCAGAAGAACCGCATTTTCAGCCTTTGACAAGACTTTTTGTATATTTGTTCGGAAAGTTACATATCACGCATATATTTCTAATCAAAAAAAAAATCATCAAATTCTTTTTTTTTCCATTCCAGAAATTTTAGAAGTATCAAACAAGGGAAAAATATTAGATTTTTTTCTCTAGGTTTTTTGTCAATACATCCTCGAGCTAAAATCTTTATACTTTTTTTTCTTGTTTATTGAAAAACTATAGTTGTAAATCAGTCTTATCGCTCCAGAACTTTTCAGTGTCATATTCGTGGAACATACTGTAAATGGGAGAATATCGATTTGCCGACTTCGGAACGTAGAATTGAAAGCTAATTGGATAAAATAATGAGATGCTTTCTCATTTCAGTTCTTCTATACTTTTCCATTATAATGAACAGCCTATTTGATGTATTGTTTTTCTCTATGTATGCTCAACTCGTACTTCAAAAGTCGTCTGGTTATGATTCCAGGGTCACTAGGTCTACCGCCAATTATTTGGTTGAATGAATGAACTCATATAATCACAAATAATGGTGTTCCTAAATTGGAAGTACAAACGAAAATGACAGATTCCTCGGATCATTTTAAGAAAAAAAGGTTGAGAAACACCCTGTATAGAGGATACAATTTTATCCCCTGTAACAGTTTTCCAGATATTGGGCTATTCAAAATGAAACATCTTATTGGAAGAGCTTTATTGAAAAAATTGGCGCAGTAGTAGTTAAAGAGTTGAATATTCTCGTATTGTATCGAAAGTCGATATTTTTTTTTTTTTTTTTAGGCAGTTGTGTTGTATTGTGTTATTGTCAAAATAATCCATTGTGCGGTTCACGATAAACGTTCAATGGGCCATCGAGGGCGTGAAACGGTATAGTGTGACTCACCCTTTATTATTCAAATGTCCACGAGGGAAAAAACCAGTGGCGGATTCACAGATTTGCCGCCTTTAAATTTTTATATCTAAGTTCACAATCATATCAATTCAAATGTCTATCAATAAAATTCTAACTTTACGAATTGTGCTCTATCATCCTCGCATCAACTTTTCCAGATGATTATCATCGAGAAAACTAAGCTTTCATGTTAGATCCTTGATTATTTTCACAGCAAAGATAAAAACATTATTTTAAGCAAAGAATATTTCAATCTTGTACCACTTTCAGTGTGAGGTAAGGTATATGTCTCAAAACTATGCATACTTACATAATATAAATCAAGTTCACACAGAAAATATACATTTGATGAACCTTGATAAATATTTTTTTGATATACTCAAATTTCGAAAACAATACCATACATTTCCTCTCTCAATTATCTGTTAGTATGACAGTTCAAGTTGAATTATAAAAGCATTACAATACCTTTTTGCGAGATTTCAAATTCGCAAAATCATCAATTATATATTCGTACGAAATTTTATTCACTAGTATATTTTACAAAGAGGTTAGCAATTGTTCATGTAGAGATCTTGCAATATTATTTGGCACTGTATATAAGACTATACAGGTGTTTTATTAGCTTAACGAAAAACCATATCGTGTAATGATTGTATACAGGGTGTTCCAAATTAAGTCGGCACCATTGCCAACTCCGTTATTATTGATGCTACGATTTCGGTTAAATGGGCAAACTGATAGCATTTTAAGTGCTCGATGCCGAAAACAACAAAAGAATAGACGGTCACGTTGTCATAATATTTCATAAAATGATATTTTTTCGATTAAACACCCTTTATTTTTTCATGCATTTCGATTCGTAATAACATTCTCAACAACAAAGCTCATTTTCTTCCTAAAGTGGAAAATGAGCGACTTATTTTGAAATATTTATTTCTTTCACTAGTACAAAAAATTCATTTGTTTTGGCGAATAAAACCTCATGATTGTCCAAACAACCATTTTTGTACGAATGAGAATATTTTGTTACTAATAGCAAAATAAGACAGTAACAAGAAAAAATTGCGCTGGAATGTGAATTCGTAAAACCCGTGATCATCATGTCGCACCACTCAATTGACATCACTAAACCATTTGGTATTAATATACAAAACGATAATTTCCATCTTAAAGCCATTCCGCTAGCCGCATTCATTTTGTGAATCAAGGGTGTCAATAGAAGATTCCAAATATGTGTTCAACAAGAAGGCGGTGTTTTTGAACATTTACTCGATATTTTATAGCGCTTTATCAAATCCATTTGTTATAAATATTTCCTTTTAATACAACTGTCTTATTTTCACCTTAACGAAAAAGTCAAAAGAGCTTTGTTGTTGAGAATGTTATTACAAATCGAAATGCATGAAGAAATATAGGGTGTTCCATTGAAAAAAATATCATTTTATTAAATATAATGACAACGCGACTGTCGATTTTATTTTGTTTTCGGCATCGAAAAACCCACTAAAAATGCTACTAGTTTGCCCATTTAACCGACATCGTAGCATTAATAATAACGGAGTTTGCAATGGTGCCGACTTAATTTGGAAACCCTGTAGAATGACGGATTATACCGATTGCTGGTAACGTACATATAAATCAAAATAAAAAATTAATAAGCTCAACCTGCAGCCCCTTAAAATTTGACGTCCTAGGCTTATCCTACTTAGCCTTCTGGTAAAATCGCCACTCGGAAAAACCCCGTATATTCATCCGAAACAATTTTCACGACCCGTTTCGATAATATCCCTTCCCCGAGCCGGTATAAAATAACCGACATCAATGAAACAAAGTTGCAGAACAAAGCCTCACGTAGTGGAAGGCGTTCCGAACGCCCATTCTTTTTACCGAGACTGCAAGATGAATCTGTTCCGTAATGAAACCGGATTTGGCGAAACTACTGCCGGAAAGATTGATGTGATGAAGCGCTCCCAAAAACCCGCTTGATCCAACTTCTCTCCCGCCGAAGGCCCTGAAAGACGTGACAAATTAAAACGGACGAAACTGAATCAACGGCGGTTCCGGAATTGACTGGTTTTCTTGCGAGGAAAAATAAATCGTCGGTCGGTAACATCGCTGATAATTACAGAACACTGTAAATAAACTGCGGACGCGAAAATATCGGCGGGTGAAAAACATTGAAGAAAGATATATAGTTCAGTTTGTAACATTGCGTTTGGCCAAAACGAGTTCAACGCCCGAAATGGTATAAAGAGGGACTACCACTACGTGGTATCAGTCGAACATTAGGTACCCATTCATTTCTCCTGTGGCGCAACAGCGATGAGGAAACTTGTACGGTGCACGAAGTTGTATATTCATTTTATCTTCTGTCTCTTCACAAAGCATATAAATAGACATCTGCACTGTAGTTTTAGCTTTTTCAGTCTTTCTCAATGATTTTTTGTAGGTTTTTTCACGAATATTTAGAAAATCATTTTCACTAATACACAAGGTTTTATTATACACAATGTGTCTAACAATATATTTATCAAAGGTTTTCCAATAAAAGGTTTCATTTTGATATTGAAAAAGAAAGAGTAGGTAACTAATTCACATTTGTATGTCCTCAATAACTTCACAAATTCCATCTTTAAGGTCTTGAATTAATTCTGGAGAGTTGACATAGCTTATCTTTCACGTAGCCTCCAAAGGAAAAATCTAAAGGTGATAAATAACAAGATCTCGGTGATCAATTGTAATAATATCTTTGAGAAATAACACGAAATTCAGCTTTGAGGTCTTGAATCAATTGTGGAGTATTGGCATAGATTCTACCTTTCACGTGGCCCAAAGAAAATGAACTAAAGATTTAAAGTTCTTGGGAGACCCACACGGTTTAGATTCTTCACATCACTAACTGGTCCCAACAACTCTAATATTTCGTACTATTGCCCGCCAAGAAGGTGCTTCACGACGACCCAAAACTGATTTAGTTTTGCGAACTGTCACTGCAAATTTTTCAGCTGTTCGTAGTGAATTTGGACAATTTCAACGCTTTGTTGAAGCGTTTAGCATTCCATTTTTAGTAATGACAAGCTATTTAAAATGAGACCTCTCATTTAAAAACCCCGTTTTCCAATAATTCTCTGATTTTAACTGATTAGAATGATTAGATGAAGCAAAATCAAAAGTAATGGACTACCTGCATGTCCGGATGAGTCCTTACCTGCCGTCACTGCTTTCTCCATTTGTTTTGTTTTGTTTTTTTTTTCGATTTTCGTCTTATTGCCAATTGTTATTTTGTATGTACATTTCGAGGAACGTGAGGGAGTGCAATGGTAGAAACAGACATTTTGTCTAGGTACTGTTGCACATCTCTCAATGTTTTTGAATGTAATAAAAAAAACTGTAAAATTACTGTACTTTAAATGTAAGAATAAATTTTGAATTTTGAATTTTGAATTCTTCATGTTTGTAGGGGGTTTTGATTCCAGCATTATAAAAATTTAAAAAACAAAATGGTAGTCAATTGAAAATACTGTAATTTTGATAAATAGTATTCATGAAAAACACTTAAATGAACTCTATAACGTATATTATGTTCAATATATTCTTGTAAAAGTAAGGCTGTATAAATTTTTCACCAACAATGAAATGTTTGATTGATCTTGATTATGAAATTGTACTTGCACTGGAACGGGGAGAGATATCTTTGGCTTTGTTTCTAGATCTCTCAAAGGCCTTTGACAGTGTTAACCATCAGAAATTGTTGGAGGTATTAGATTATTGTGGAATAAGAGATAATCAGGTCAAACTTTTAGATAGTTACTTGACATCCAGAAGGCAACGAGTGATCCTGGAGGTTAATGGGAAAACATATGTCTCTGATGAAATTGAAATTAATTTGGGAGTCCCTCAGGGCAGTATCGTTGGCCCGCTTTTGTTCATAATGTACATAATCTACCTTGGGTAATTTACAGATGATAAAAATTCTTCAAGGCTTTTTGCAAATGATACAAATTTCTTGACCCGATCTTCTTGTATTTCAACTGCTATAACTGCTTCCAATGATACCTTGATATCAATAGAAAAATGGTTAGGTAATCATAACCTTGTTTTGAATATTGAAAAAACTAAGTGTGTGATTTTTCATAGTGATAAATCTAAACTAGAGTTTCCTAAATCAATCGATATTCTTGATAGTTGTGTTGTCGTTGATGAGAAAGTGAAATTTTTGGGGATACTTCTTGATGGACATCTTAAATGGAGTCCATATTGCGAGCAACTTAAAAGTAGACTGAACTATGTATGTTATATATTGTTTATGTTGAGAAATCAAGTGCATAATGATATTTTAAAGCTGGTTTATTATGCGAATTTTCAGTCCATACTTTCCTATGGACTGATCTTCTGGGGTAGTTCTTCATTTATGGCAGATATTTTTGTTCTTCAAAAAAGAGCATTGCATACCATGTTACATTTGGGGTATAGAGAATCATATAGAAGGATATTCAAAGAAAATAATATACTCACTGTTTATGGATTGTATGTTTATAAGCTGTAATTTTTTTTAAAAAGAATAGTCATCATTTTGATAGATATAAGAATGTCAATAATACCAGAAGGATGTTTCCTTATGTTGTTCTGATTCATAAGACTTCACTAAGGGAAAGAACTGTTGAATATATGGCCATATCATTGTATAATGCTCTTCCCAGAGAATTAATAATGAACTATGGTGAGAGAAATTTCAAGAAATCTTTATATTGTTTTATATTAAATTCTGAGCCATACAGTTTATCTGAATTCAGGTCATTCTGTAGGAGATAAGTTTGGTTTTGTTTGTCATTGTGTATATTTATTAATTTGGGTTATTTTTGACTTCTTCCATTTTTATGTCCTAATTATTTGATGTAATTTTTTGGAATTGATAAATATTATTGTTGTTGTTGTTGTTATGTTGAAAGATTATACCTTTCTGACCATGCACCATGGGAGATCATTATTAGTATTCAATCACAGTAGATCTCCCTGTATTCTGTTCAATTGTTCATACTAACTATACGATCAGCTTCTCGAGAGTCATCAATTACTGTAATGCTTCCGATAAGAATGCCGTGGACCTAATTTTGCCTCAATTTCAGTCGAGATTGTTCCCATTGTAGCGTCCTAAAGCAAGGCAATAAATTTCGCGAAATTCAATACAAAAAGGTCCGCCCGTTGATCTGCCCAGCCATTCGAATTGATGATTTAGTTTTGCCGACTATCTAGCGTTCCGCCGTTTTGCCTACTCCTCTCACGTACCGTTATCTAAAAAACCGATCAGATATCAAAATCCCTCTAAACGTTCGTAGTGCGGCAAATCTCCGGCAGCCAACGTCTCTCCGTGCTCTCCTTTGTGAGGAGTTGAGAACTTTCAGATAAAGGGGATTCGCGTCGGTGAGAAAGACATTACAATTATTTATAGAAATTCATACGGCACCATTGTACGTATTCTTTCTCTTCCCGGCGTTTTTCCGATGCCCCGAGGGGCTTTTAAAATGAGGTTCCCGAAATAGAAAGGACATTCGGATGACGCACCCTAATGCATTTAGCACCTCGACTGCCGGAGTATATCTTTCGCGCAGTGTGCCGTGAAAATAATTATTCTACACGAGGCAAGTCTGGGAGTGGAATGAAGCAAGTTCTTTATTGTGAGAGTGAATGGGAATTTTCCTTTTCTCAGGTTGGAGATGTTGAGGGATCGTGATATTTGAGAGCTTTCAACCAGTTTGCATTTTCATATGGAAAATATGAGTGTATCGAGCATATAATATATAACGAATAAAAAATATTATATTTGGATATATTTAATATGCACCTTTCATGTTATAAAAGCAATATATTCATATTCCTCAAAGGATGTTTCAATACGATTATTTCAAATTCTAATCTAACTTTGAAAAAACAGTCAGTTTCAATTTTTATAAAATTTTTTTTGAATTGGTACCTACAATTTTTTAAATTTTTTTCAGTCATGAAGGGTCAAGTTCCCAATAACCATAAAACATCAATTCCAATTGGTTTTCCTCACCAAATAGTTAGTTGTTTGCATTCGAAATTCTTGAAGAACCCGCTCCTTCGCCATTTTGTTTCGTATTTAGTCTAAATGAGTGTCTTCGATGTATTTGCGATTATTATTTATATTTCAAATATGGCCATAGATGGCGCTCTATCAAAATAAGAAGAAAAATAACAAAATTGATAAAAGTTGAGTATACTCATCCTTTATTTGATTGAGAGAGATCAATATTTCGATGCTTTTTTCCGATATTCTAGGTCTGTGGGAGCTCTTCGAAGAAGAGATCTTCGGCAAGTTAAATGAAACATTTTTGTATTGTGTTTGCTTCGTCACTGCAATATAAAGACTCACTCACGAATAGTATAAAATCCAGCTTTTGAATTTCATTTTACTATATGAAACAACTTTTTCAGTGCAGTTTCTAAAATTTTTCGAAAAGGCTAATTAAGAAATTATTCAAATCTTCTAAAATAATTTTGAAATATTTATAGAGTGTATATTTTTGATTTCCATACATATTTATCGGAAAAATTTGCGGAGAAAAGAGAGCAATTTGAAAACGCTGCAAAAATGCAGTTTTATGCATCAAGGCATCGAAAAAGCATTTGTTTTCATTATTAACTCGACCGGATTAATAATAATAGTTTATTAAACATAAACATTGAACGCAGAGGCAAGAGCCAAAAATCATTTTTTCAACTTCGTTAGATATTTAGATTTTTTCTTTGCTGACATTCAAAGAACAACATTTATCAATTTGAAAATGTTGAAATTCCAAATTGATTCTCAATTTCCAAATTGATAAATAATTTTTGTACAGAAATAGGCACAATAATAAAAAAAAATTGAAAAAATAAAAAATCTTCTTCGATTCTCCTCTTATGAAACTTCAACTTAAACATGACGTCATAGGAATCAAACTTATATGTAAAAAATCATATCTCAAAGAGCTAATCAAGTTTCCCAAAAATTCCGACAACGATTACTGGAATATTTTAAGAATATTAGAAACAATGCTACAATATTATTCTGTCTTGGTCACCAGATCGATTATAATTAAAAAATTAAAATAATGTGGAAAATGAAATATCTGAAAATTTCTACACACAGCGCAATATTGAATGTTCTCTACTCTGACGCATATTTTGAATCAATTTCAATTATAACAGCTTCCCGGGCAGCTTTCCCTGAGACAATTTTCTCCTAGTTGAAATTAATATACACTGAACGAAAAGAGTACGTAAAAACAACTGGGCTAATGAATTTATTCATCAAAATAAAGCCAGTGGATGCGTCCATTGGGCCAACGAATTATCGTACATTGAGAGTATGTACCGAATGTGCGTAAATATTACAACCATGATACATCACGGCAACATATGATAATTCATCGACCGAATGAATCAGTTTCGTTGTCGCAATGAAATTTGTTCATTGGATTAACAAACGTTGTTCGTTAATTCAATGTACGAATTCGTTGAATCAATGTACGATATTTATTATTGGAATGAACGAGTTCGTTGGCCCAATGAATGAGTTTCGTTGTCGGAATGAAATTTGTTCATTGGATTAACTAACTTGTACGTTAATTCAACGTACGTAGTCATTGAATCAATACTATTCGGTTTTGAAAGAAGTTGAGAAAATCGTCATCAAATGTTCATACTCCTTTTTTTCTGAATAAAATTATTGGTTTGTAATTTTATCCAAAATAAAAGTAGTAGGAACCTTTGACGGCGATTTCTTAGACTTCTTGCAAAACGGAATTATGATAATAGATAGTTTCATTGATTCAATGAAAATTCAAACTTTTTTATTCTTCGATTTGTGGAAACATAACAAAACATAGTTCAAAGATATTTATTGAAAAATTTATACCATACATCGTATAAAATAAACCCTCATAAAAACATAAAACAACAAAAAATGTATCACATAATTTGTTTTATATGTATAATATACAACAATACATTATATTATTTTTATATTTTGTACATTTTTATTTCTTCTGATAAAATATACACACTAGAAAATGTTGAAGAGGTTTAGATCTTTTGGAAACAAGAACAAACCATTAAGGATTCTCTAGAAGAATCTAGGTGAAATATATAATTTTGAAGCAAATATCAACCACTCCAAAAAAACTATAAAATTCGAATATTCTCCCATCAAAATATACAAACAATTCAATTATAAATTTTATATCATCTCCGATGCAATGCCTTTTATAAATGGATTTTCCAATATTCTATATTCTCCATTTGAAGTTTTATTCATATGTGGTTAATCACTTCAAAAATTCCTGATAACCGCCAGATCACAAAAGCTCCAGCCTGTATATTCGCCCTCAGCGGGTAGTCAGAGATCGAAATCTGAATCTGAACGGTCGCCGCGCCAGAGAGATTCATATATCGCAGAATAGAATTTCCGAATTGATATATTTTCCCGAATATAATTTTCCAACTGCCATATTTCATACGTCGTTAGCGTATTATTCACGGCGGCGTAGCCCTAGAGAACTGGCCCCCGCCCCGCTGCTGCTCGGATGAGATGAATAATGCCCCATTCGATATTTCATAGATATACTCGTGGAACTGTACACGGCCTCCCGAATTATGCTGATATTGTGGAAATGTGGAGATGAGAGGGGGAATGAAAGATCGTGGTCATCATATGGGGAAAGGAAACCCATCAACGTATCGTTTTTTTCAAGAATATACAGGGTAGGCCACGGTCGATGGTACCCTAGACTTTAACGGAAAATGGAAGTTACAGTTTTATTGAAAATTTGGTTTTTGGGGTAGGAACCACTGCTCTATAGATCTAAAATATTTTCTGCGCCACAACATTGCCGCTTATTTCATAAATTACTAACAGTTTCGATATTTCAAATAGAACACCCTGCATACACTCAGAAAAATAATCTTGTAGCTATTAGAAAAATTTAGTAACGAGAACAGGAAATTCTGATCAAAATAGACAAAGAAGTATTTTTCTGTTATATCTAACAAACGATTACAGTACCTTGATTCCTGTTGAAGGAACAGTACTTATAATAATAAAAGTGAATTAGTGCTGATGCGGGAACCAATTCTCCTACAAAGTAAAGGAATTAATTCCTGTAAATTTGAACTTATTTCCACTAAAATGAAAGTTATATATTACAGTACTATTTGTTTTATGTAACAAACTATTCCAGTTATGTTTGATGAAGTAAAACTTCGTTTCTGACAGTTTCTACTACAGAAAATTCATAACTTTTAATTTCTGTTAACCCTACATTTCTTCCTGTTCACGTGACATACTTCAGTTTAACAGGAATCGAAATGCTAGGTAGACACCAGTTTCTGTGATCTTATGTAACAGGTATCTAATTTATTTATTATTTATTTAGGAAATTCCAATTTCTTATTTTTTTGACTCCATTATTACTTTTTTGATTTGTCATAGCCTCTTGATTATTTATGTATTAACTTGTCCCTTTCTCTAACGGTTGAAAAACATAGCTTCGATTTAACTTTCAACGGTATCTTCGGTACTTGGAATCCTAGAATGCTGAAATTTCGGTTATGCATACCAATATCCCGTGTATCATTCACGTGTAAAAAATATGACTCCAATCATACAGGGTAGTTCAAAATCACAGACTTCAACGAGATATAGTAAAATGATAAAAGTACATTTTTTTAATGTTTAATTCGGAAAGACTTTCACACTCATCGCACGAGAGGAAATAGTATATTCTAAAACAAGTTGCAGAATAGGCTTCTATTCCAACACGAATGCGAAAGCAAGAGTGTTGGAATTGCCTTCTGCAACGAGTATTAGACGATATTTTCTCTATTTCAGTCAAGTTTTGTGAAATATTGACGAAATTCAACGAAAAATTCAGATAAAATATCCTAGTAACATTTGTATTGTATATTGGCAGTTGGTGTGACTGTTACGAACATTGACAGATCACGGAATTTGAATATGAATCGTACGTTCCGAATTTTGGAATAATTTACAATTACGCTTTAATGTTGTGTCTGACGAAATCGATTTAACACCACCAGAATTTAGAAAAAATAACGAATAATGTTGAAAATCATCTCACTATATCCAAATTATTGACAATTATCGAAGTTCGTTGAAATTTGATAAGATTGGAAGACAGTAAAGACAGACAACCACAAACCGAAAAATATAACTGAAAACGATGCTGTAATGAGTTCATTACAGCATTGTTTTTAGAACTGTAATGAACTCATTACGATTCTGAAATAGAGAAATGAATTTTTTTGACTCAATAAATTTCCCCAGAGTCGTTAACATGGCGGTTGATCATCAGCAGTTTTTAGAAAATTGTACCCTCATTCCGTACGCCGTCGAACAATCGACTTTCAGATTGAACCAAGTCTGTTTTTTCATTGTCAGAACATAGAGAGAACTTACATAGGTTCGCCCCATCATCAATCGTTTTTGTCGGACGAATATATTCGTTTCGTTGCGAGCCCTCCCCAGCATAATAAAGCGACAGCGTTCCGAAATTCCGCAGAGATTTCAGATGCCGGACGATACTGATTGATGAATTCAAACCGGCCACCAGCGGGATTTTGAAATGCGGCTCGAATATATTCCGATTTTGCGGCTTTATGACGTGTTTTGTGCTGGGGAACGTTGGATTCGAGGCAGTAAACATCAAAATTGGGAATGGGGTTGATTTCAGGGTTGACCTGAAAACATGCTGAATAATAATGATTTTTTTTGTTGAAGCTTCATAACTTTGAATAATATCACAAGACAGAAATATTGTTGAAATTTTTTTAAATTATTATAATCTATTAGGTGTACTACTTTGTTATGCAATAGATGGATGTAGCGATAAGTGGTAGTCGAAATAAATAGATCGTAGATGTCATGCAATAAGCTTTGGTGTTTTTAAACTTCGCTATCGAAATATAAGTCGATTTGTGTCTACATCATAAAGTTATTCTCGATTAAACATCTGTGACTGGAGCTCATCGAATGCTCTCAAATAGCTATGGTGATGGCACTATTAGTGGAAGAACATGCCGAGAGTGGTTTCAACGCTTCAAGAACGGTAATTTTGACGTCAAAGACAAGAGAAGGTTTTCGAAGTCGTAGAATTGAAGGCATTACTTGATCAAGACTCGTGTCGAACGCAACAAGAATTGGCAGAGTCATTGGGAAACACGCAACAAGACATTTCAAAATGACTGAAAGTCAGTGGAATGATTCAGAAACAAGGAAATTGGGTGCCGTACCAGTTGAAGCCGAGATATGTTGGACGACGTTTGTTTGCTTGTGAACAGCTGTTTGCAAGGCAAAGACGGAAGAGATTTCTGCATTGCATTGTGACTGGAAACCAAAAATGGGTAGATTACGATAATCCCAAGCGCAGAAAATTATAGGGATAACCCGGCCACGCTTACACGTCGACGGCCAAACCGAATATTTACTGTTCCAAGGTCATGCTCAGTATTTGGTGGGACCAGCTCGGCGTAATGTATTATGAGTTGTTAGAACCGACTGAAACAATCACAGGCAATCGTCATCGAATGCAATTAATGCGTTTGAGCCGAGCATTGAATGACAAACGGTCGCAATACAACGAGAGACATGATAAAGGGATTTTACAGCAAGACAATGCTCGACCCCATGTTGCAAAAGTGGTCAAGACATACTTGGAAAGTTGAAATGGGAAGTCCTACACCACCAGAAAGATGTGAGAGAGTACTGGCCAGCGATGGACAATACTTCGAATCATCAAATGTATAACCAGTTTTCAACAATAAAGCCTCGATTTTCTGAAAAACAGCGGATGCAAATTTGTACGCCTATGCAATACTTAGTGAATTTCATAGCATATATTTTTTCAATATAATTTTCGGCATATGTCCGCCGCGGCAATGCTTCAAGAGTTTCTAGTATGTAAGCATAAACCAATGTCGCACTGGCTCAATTAACTGTACCCCTTCTGGAAATAAAGTTGTCACCAAATTGATTATGAAATTAATTCATTGTTAATTGCGCTGTATGGTCATTCGGCTCTGCACGTGCTGTATTTCATAAGCACGTAAGCAATGTTCTCTTCGGGAAGCACATTTCTTTGTTCTTGTTGATGGATTTGATTCGAAAAGAGTAAAATTATTGCGAAAACGATTAATGACTGTATGAATTGCTTGTTCACTAGGCCGATTATGTTGACCATTAAGTCTTCTTCTCCTTCTTCCTCTTTTATTTAGGTCGTAACCTGTTCTTCTTCACGGTGTCTCTACCGAGGTGGATACCTAGCTCTCCAGCCACCTTTTTCTTGGTCTTCCTACGTCTCTCCTTCCAGTGGGTTTTCGATCTCGTGCTATCTTTGACTGACCAGTGCTCTATGAAATTTGCGAACAGATTAATTATTTTCGAAGTTAATTTCCACAATTGGAAAGCGTTGTTCAGGGGGTAAAAGATTCATGATGAATTGCCAAACCTGACTAAACAGAAATGTCAACATTGTTTGATATTCTGAACTGTCAAACCATAGAAAAAAACCATTTAAGTTCGCATGCAGTAAAAAAAAACACCCGTTATAATCATTTAGCGATTGAGGTTACCAAAAAACAGCGTCTAAATTTACCCAGAATTCTGAAAATTTTCAACTGAGAATTTTATCGTCAACTGAATTTTCACATTTTCCGAAAAATCTGGCTCAACATCACACCTCTCTTTGATGAGTAACAGCTTAGGGCAGCCCTGATGATACGAACACCCACCTACATCGTGCTCGTCGGATATTATATTAAGCATGATAAATTGTTTCATATTTTGAAGCGACGTTCGCTTGTAGGTTCATAAATCTAACTTGTATTGCTGTGTTAGCCCCCGAAAAGTTGGTTAGAAATACGAGAGAAGAACACAATTCCTAGCAGTATATTCATCATGCGTTACGTCTGGTCCTCGGCTTACAATTTCGTGACGAGAATACAGCAGAAATCTGGGATAGATTTGGAGTGATAGCTTTTTTTTAATTGACAGATATAATTTAATACCTATATATATATTGGAGAAATATCAATGAAACTGAAGTAAAGAAAAAGTAGAGGGTTTTTCCAATAAGACGTTTTATTTTGAATAGCTCGCTATCTGGTGAACTGTCACTTTGAGATTTATGTGGTTCCAGGCAGCTTTAAAATACTCCTCAAAGTTTTGACTTTTTCCTATACTGCTTTTTGATTTCCCATAATAGACTTCTTTGTGATGGATTATCTTAACTGACTTTCTTTACCTGGGTGACTCATGGAAAAATTTTCTGTGGAGAATTCTACCACTTTCTTTTTGGTAAATACCAAAATGATGGCTGATTGAACTTCAGCATCTAAGCTTTATTGTATCAATATTTGACTATAATGTGAAATGTTTAGAGCATATTCTATAATTTCAGAGATTTTCTCCTGTGAATCTAATTCCTAGTTTTCTTGCCAGACTTTTGATCTGCAAAAATAAAAACATAATATTCAAAGCATACTGACTGGTAGGGAGATTTACTTACTTTTATTTATTTCTTGGAGATTATTACATTTTTGCTACTTCCTCTTCTCCACAGACGAAACGAAAATCAATTAATTATGAATAAAAACTTTTAAATTTCTGACAGACGATGCACGTCAAACTTTATTCCGTGTTGTGATGCATAGAATGCATCTCATTCCGTGTTGTCAAAATTGTTTGGAAGAAGTATATTGAAGATCATAGATTGCACTTTTGTCATATAAGAAATAAGAGACAGTGCGCTTTTTTCTTGAAATAGTAGTAAATATGTTCAGATTTGGCAATGCCAACAGAAGCGTACGTAGCGCCTCTACTGGTGCCTTTCATGAGCGAAACAAAAATAGCTTTATGCGAACTCGAATGATATAGACAAATATAGATGACGAAGGCAAAATCGGATAAATTTAGTGAAGGAGTTGACAGTCTCATTATTGTCTCTGGTTATTCCTATTCAGCTTGTTTGTTCTTTCTTTAGTTCTAGTAAACACCAATGATGCCAAGGTATGGGATAGTTTTTTAACCATTCTAATATGTTTTCTACCGGTGAGGAACTCTTAATAACAACCGAACAGATTTTATTGGTTAACTTGCGGATATATGGTGACGTAATATTCTGATTCTTTTTTTTTCATTTTATTTGATTATTTCCGTGAAATTGCTATTTATATTTAATCAACCTGATAAAAGGTGGATGATTCTCTCTCGTATGAGCTAAAATTGCGACCGACAAAAAATCGCATCTAAATCAAACTAATGAGTTGTTCCACTTGAAACTTCCTAGCATCTCAGGTCCTCGTCTATTTCGAACGATTCTCATAAAGTGTTTTCCTATGTTCCACCAAGCTCGACTGCATCAACCGTATCTAGGCGGCGTTTGCACACCGACGTATCTCTATTTCGATTCAATTTGGTTCAGATTAGTTCGTGTATGGTTTGATGGTCCCTGGAGCTATTAGAGAGGAGTTCAATTGATAAGTTGAGCAAACGAATGCCAAGCAAACGATTTAGATTTACTGCACGTCGCACACTAAGTGATTGGAAAATCGTTACTATTTAAGAGGTTGAGATTCTGAATTTTTCATCTAAATGAAGAAATTTTATCTGGGTGAACCTCAACAGTTCACTTCATGGAATTCATAAAAAATACCAATTTCTCATTTTATTGTGACATAAGAATTATCAAAAAATAATACTTAGTGTTGCCGTTATAACCATATCAAATTGTGTCAATTCAGCCGTTATAAGCACATGTTACTGTCACTGCTATTTTGATCCTACATTCCACAAGATACACAGTAGAGAAGTCAAAGATATTTGAATTTGATTCATTTATTGAAATCAAATCAAAATAAAACATAAACAAATGAAAAATCAGAGAGGCGGAGTCTTCTCCCCACCTCAATATCCCACAAATCACCAAAACCATATCCACGAATGCACCTAGATGTCAAAACATCTGTATGTGCAGACATTCACTCTCACATTTCGAAGTTTCACTACATGTGATTCAAGAGGCAGTATACTACAGCACAACCAAGAATGTCTAGTCCAAATTCACCACCAACAGTCCAACTAAAAAACTCCCTCAAATTGCCAACTGTTTTCATAAATACATTTTTTGCACATTTTCTTGAACTTGTTCTTCTTGCATTGTGACATTGCAAACTTTCACAAAAAATTACAATTCAGTTCATACCAAATTTTTAATTGAATGAATGGAATTTTTTTTTTCAACTGGCAGATTTTTTTATTGATATTTTCAACATTTCCCAAGTTGTTTTCAGGAAAATGTTTGTAGGTACTTGCGGATGCCTATGTAGGAATTACTAAATGAAATTCTTTTTGTGATATTGTTTATATTCAAGAGATCTTTCTTTTTACAAATAACCAATTTTTATGGGATTTTCACATAATATCCTTAAACAATAATTCACATGGAAGAAAGTAAATATGTTCAATTTGCGAATGAACAAACAGAAATTTCGGTAACTTTTCGTTTTTCACAAAAAAAAATGATGATATTATATACTTTGTACAAAGCAATGATATATTTTTTGAATATTTTTGAAAAAAAATTTACCAGGAAACACAAGAAGTAGAATTATTATTTCGTGAAAATCGTCCTTCAGTGCTGCCCTCTACTTATTTTCTTCGAAAAAAAACATGATAAAAAGAATTTACAACTTTTTTTTGACTGATACGCGAAAAACCACGTGGTGGTAATCTCTCGTGAGATTTTATATCTAATAGTTTATGTTCATTTAAATATGTTTTAATCGGTAATAAGTTTACGAGGAGATCTAATTTATCTGGAATAAATTTCTTCATCACACGTTACTCATGTCTCACATAGATAATAATGATGGTAAACAATACTCCAAGACGTCACCATAGAAATAATAAGCCACGGCGAAGATAATAAACCTAAATGAGATACTGAGCTCAGCTCTGCTCCACCTCACCTGGCGAAATTATAATTTCTCCCCACCAAAAAAAAAAAAAAAGAAAGAAGCAGTACGGATGACGTGGATCACTTCAAATTCCACGCATAACTAAGCCATGACTGTGATGGATGGCGGGAGTTATTAATGATGCCATTCTCCCATCAAGAACCCTGCTGCCACCTAGTTGAGGATGGGACAAAAACTCAGGCGGCCGCATACTACGATCAGGCTGGCTGTTCGTTAAGATTCACCGTTGCCGTTCCGGTGGATCATTTGTCGTCCCAGAGATGAATGTCCCAGCCAGTGACATTTTTTGTTTGGGAAAATTTAAATTTCCCTGGTACAGCAGCGGCGTACAGGCGATATTTTAAGCTAATTACAATCTCTTATGGATGATGAACAATTTGTCCTTAAGATAATGGCATTTTGTGTTTTAGTTGACGGTGATTGGACTCGGCAATCGTTTGCGTCTGGAGGACTTGTCTGTCATCCGGATAATTTGTGAGTGATCATTGACTGCAATTTCCTTTGCGAATTTTAGTTTGAATGTAAATTTCTGAATTTCAATATCAATCATTCAGTTCCCACTCGAATTTTGTGTGTATATGAAGTTCATCGATGGAATGGGTTTTTCAAAAATTTCGTTATAATAATTTTATCTGATCTGAATTTAAATACTTTTTGGCTCTTTTTATATCTATTTAATAAGTTTACAAAATCATTAGGTGTAGTGTAGGTAGTAGAAAGAAATCCAATATTTTTCAATAGATGGCTTTAGTTATCGGGTTTTACTAGATGCCATTAGAAAAATGAATTTCGTACTACAAAAACTTTTCTGACAGTTTTGTGATCAGTTGACTCAATTTAGATTGAGCCGTCAAAGATGGATACTAATAAAGAGAAAATACACTATATTTTACAGTTTTTCTTCGAAAAAGGCAAAAATGCAAGCCAGGCGGCAAAAAATGTAAATAGTGTTTATGGTCCTGATAATTTTAGTTTTGTCGATTCCGTTCCGGTAATTCAAATGTCAAAGATGCACCAAGCACTGGGAAGGCCAGTTGTCGAAAATGTCGATAAAAGCATAGACATAGCCGAGTCCTTCAGTCATGTAATTCATATTTCGATTGTTGGAAAGCTAAGGATTGCACAAGAAATCGTTTGGAACCATTTATTTAAGGCTGGTCTCAAGAAGAAGCTCGATGTATGGGTACCACACGAGTTAACGCCAAAAACCTCATGGACCGAAATTTCATCTGCGAGTTTCTGCTGTATTGCAACAAAATTGACCCATTTTTGAAGCAGTTGGTGGCTAGTGACGAAAAGTGGATCATTTACGACAACGTCAAGTGAAAACGGTTGTGATTGAAACGCGGCGAGCCGCCGGAAACGGTGGCCAAGCTAGGATTGACGGCCAGGAAGGTTTTGTGTTTGGTGGGATTGACAGGGAATTATCTACTATGAACTGCTCCCCTACGGCACAACTCTTAACTCGGAACTGAACTGTCAACAATTGGACCGTTTGAAGGAAGCAATCGCCCAGATGCGGCCAGCTTTGGCCAATAGGATAGGAATTGTGTTCCATCAAGGCAACACAATACGAACATATCGATAGTGACTCGCCAGAAGCTCCAGGAGCTTGGTTGAGAGGTTCTTATGCATCCACCTTATAGTCCGGACCTGGCACCAAGTGACAACCATTATGATATTACCTACAAATTGACAACGAGTTAACGTGCATATTCGACCTAAATCGGATCATTTTAACTATGGTAATTAAAGCTTTGGTTTTCATGCAAAAATAATGGATTTCTTCTTATTTTTATCACACTTTATATGAATAGAATGAATGAAACTTTTGAAGCCATTTATTTCCTGAAATACTTGAAATTGGACATATGTTTGCATTTTTTTTTGTTGAATTCACATGATCTTCCATATTGAAAATTTTTCCGATGAGCTAATAATTCACCGTGTATTTTCAAGGCATATCATTTCATAGGTTTTTTAAATAAGTAATTGTATTTCTATTTTCTCAATTTCAAGTATTTGATTGACTTGGACGTTACTTGGTGGAAATCCATCTAATTGATATCAAATAGGAGTTATTCCAATTTCCACTATTTTATTATGTCAATAACAATAGTTTCTATACACAATAGCTTCTTGCGGGTTGCATTCTCAACAAGTATTATATCTTAAATTTTTCGCTCAGCATCAGATATAGTTGAAGTGAAAATGAATTAAACCGTTCGCGGAATAAAACTCCTCAAGCCCACGAAGCAATAAAAGTTGAAACTATGGCCAAGGTAATCGAATTTAATTCGGCGGAACTACAACATACCTCAATCAAAACAGGGGTTCACATCGGTAATGAGTCATAAAAATAATTCGCTTAATTAGAGCCAGAACATTCGGTGGAGAACACAAACCTGCTGCAATCAGGACTCGAGTGTTCATTAACTTAACCAAATACCTCCCAGAATATGGCGTTTAACGCCATCTGTTTCCCTTCATGAGGTTGGTAACGCCGATTTGAAGTCCATTCGCCTGCGGGATGCTGATGTGATGTGCGTCGATTTATTGCCAAACAAGACCATCATTTGCTCGCTAATGATTCTACAAGTATGAGCTGAGCGAATTATCATTTAATCAATACCTTAGCATTTTTTTCCGCTTCTTCTATGGGGATATGATGGCTGTTCTTTATTGCCTCTAAACAAAGAGCCATCGACCTATAGTCCTTTAGCCTTTTAATTCATTTTTTTTTATTATTAAGTATAATATAATTCATATCGTACAATAATTATTTAATGGGTATTTTAAAATTTCAAAAGATTTTGTGAAGGGTGTTTTCTTGTTAACTTATTCATTCCATCATCGTGGTATTGTACAATTAATTTTTACTGTTCAATAAGTTTTAAAATCTTGTTATTGAATCTCTTGATTCTTTGATTCATTTGTTCAATTCTTGGTTTTTCATATAAAAGTTGATTGTGGGGATTATGGAGAACATTATTTGGGTGTCGCATTCTTGTTATTCTTCCCAGGGCTACTGTTCCTGCTAGGATGTGTGGACGATGTTTGAAGACCTTATTATTGAGTTAGTACTCAAATCTGGTGAGCGCGCTGGCCAACCCACGTCCTCTCTCTGTGAGACCAGTCTCCTGTCTCAAAACATGAAGTTGTTATTTTCCCGTGTATTCGAAATCGGTCAAATATACAGAGTGAGTTTTAAGTATTGAACGCCTCATTTATCCCGGAAATGGATCTCTCTAGTTGGCCTTGCGATATGGCCGATTATTATAGGAATCAGCACAAGTTAACAACAAAAGACTGAGGGAATCACAGCAATAAATAATTTTTATATAATATTTGACAACGTTGTTCACATCTGTTTTGTTGTTGAAGAAAATCTCTATTTTATCATGTTTGTTTATTTCTAAGGTTTCTTGACAGGCAAAGGCATAATTTTTAGTTTCAAAATTGTTGGCAGTTCTAATAGATAGTTGAAATATGTTGAAATTTTCTCGTTTTTGAGCAAACACTTCAGATATTTATTAATTCACTGTTGAAAAGATCTTCCTCTATATATTTTTGGCAATCACTCCCAAAAACTGTATTATAGACTCTTGATTGATCACCTTTTGTCATAATGTCTTTATTATTCCTCATAAATTAACTGAGGGTTAAATTGGTTTGAAGACAGGCTCTGAAATTGTATTTATTTTGAAGATATAAGGAATTTTTTTCAAAATACCTTCTGTGTAATTCTTTGCAATTTATTTGAGATTTTCTTTTTCTTTTTTATTTATCAAAAATTCTTCAATTAAGTTGATTTCTAATTGTTTTTATAGTTCAGTATCGTTCTTGATATAAGGAAATGTTCATTATGAATCATCCTAGGTGTAATCCGATTGGCTATATAGGTAGAATGGGATCTGTATTTATATGTTTATGAAAAATTGAGAATTAGTGTGATCGTTTTTCTCTTGTTAAAAATTTATACATAAATTTTTGATGAATAAAATCCACAAAACCGCTATCAAAATGATATAACCTAAAAAAAAGAACCTCTTGAATTTTTTCCATTAAATTCGAACCTCAGTAACTTCATTCAAATTAAATTATAGAGATATTACGAAAGAAGATGAAGAGTCAGGAGGAGGTGAGTAATGAGGACAAATAGGGATATCTTTCCAAAAAAAAATTAACAACTTTCAAAGTTTTTTCCAAACAACAACAAAAATTCGATATATTTTAATTATCTATCAGAACTAAGACATTATTTCAACTAGATCAGTATGCAACAAAACATAGTCCTTTCTGAATAAGGGGATTTTTCGGATCAAAATTACTAAAAGATTCAGGCAATATATTCTTTCAGTGTTCAGATAGTTTGTCAGCGCCAAAATATTGACCTATTGTGTTAATAAAATATTGAGGTTCGAAAAGAAAAGGAATAGAAACTACGTCTACCCTCTCCACAAATCCTGAATCGTTAGGGCGGCAAACATCGCGGCCATCTTTGTTTCGGGAAATCCGCAACTGTTCAAATCTATCCCCGTTCCAGGAAAGCAAATAAAGAACTGCGTAGCCGAAACACAAGTATTTCAATAATTCGTGCTTTTCCTACTTTAACGTCGTCTGCCACCGCATTCCTTCGAATGTCAAATGCATTTTGTACGAAGACGACCGTGCATACGAAATACTCATGAAAATTGCAAGAATGCGTGTTACCGCTTCGTCCTGGCAGCCTCAACCTAGCAGGTCGGAGACAAAAAATGCTGCGACCCAATCGCAATTATCCTGTTCGGCATGCCACACAAAAACTGCGGTTTCAGCGGGTTGGGTCTGAAATCGTTTGGTTTCTAAATGAAATGCGAATATGGGGTTATCCGATAAAAGGTTTTATTTTGATATTAAAAAAAACAATATATTTCAAGAAAAATCGAACCGAAACAAAACCGACCAATTGCTTTTGTGAACTCTAGACCCGAATGGAAACCGAACGAAACCGATTCGTGTCGAGGGGGCTTTCGGTTCTATCAGTTATCTATTAGGTACCGAACACACACCGTATCACCGTTTCACACTTTTCCAGCGGCTACCGAAAACGAATCGAATACGCACCGAACCGAATCGAACCGTATAAGTGTGAAACGAGTCTAAGGCACAATTATACCACCTACCACCAGCCCTAAGCCGCATCAAACAGTGGCCAGCTGAGGATGAAGAGGCTATCTTCATCTATCTTTGATTTTCCGAGCTTCAAAATTCTGTTTATTCACGAAGCCTCCGAAAACGAAAATGGGTCTCATCGCTGAAGATGATTGCCCTAATTCTGTGGAAAATCAACTCATTCTGCCATACCTTGTAGAACAATACCATAAGAGAATATCTCAGATTCACACGATTTTTTGGCCAAGTTTGTGATACAGAAAACTGTTCTGCCAACTCACATTTTTTTAATGCCAAAACCACTTGACGATATTGATAAAAATATTCCATTGATTTCAATAAAAAATCAGTGAATTAGGAAAATATATAATAATATATAATACTCGTACAGAAAGCTCATTCTTACAGTCGTTCATTTAAAAACTCGACACTTGTTTTTGAATTTTGAACTCGTGAAAGAATATCAATGTCTTCAACACTTCTATTATAAATAACTACTTTGGATAATTACTATCAAGCTAGTTTATGTGATCAAAGTAATACTCGAATAAATTAACCTTAAATCTAGTCATACTCATTGATTTGAGCTGCGGTGGGAGAGAATTGTATAGAGAATAAATATTATAAGCGAAGCTCCTTTCGAACAACAATGTTCTATGAGTAGGATGCGCTATCAGGTCTCTAGATCTTATATTAATTGTATGAACATGACTGCTGAAGGAGATTTTTCTGTGAAGATAGGAGGGTTTCTTAATCAAAATAGTCTTAGACATATAAAACTATCTTCGATCCTTCATGTTCAACCAACCAGCATTCCTAATTTTGTGTGATATTCTGTCAAACCTTCTGATGCCATAAATGAAACGAAGGCCAGAATTTTGAATCTTTAATATTCGCAACTTCTGAACCACCTTCAAGCAACGGCCAAAATCTGCGTAATAAAATCCTGAAAGTACTACTGATTTACAGAAAAGTATTTTGATATTCTGCGGAACGAAAAGTCTACTATTGTAGAAATTTCTCAGCTGAATATGCGCTTTGCACCATGTTTGAAGTGTTTTGTTCGAATCTTGAAAAAATGTCAAGCCCAAATATCTAGCAACATCCTTAATCCTTAATCTTAGGTTTAACATCAGCTATTCTTACATCAACAGGGTCCCCAACTTCGGCAATTTGATTTTTTGGACCGAATATCATCAAATCGCATTTTTCAGAATTTGTTGACTTCTGTTTTTAGCTTGTTTGTTCGCATTCGTTAATTACCCGTTCGATCCTGGATATGCTCTAGCAAGCTTCATCCTTTTCTCGGAAGGGGGCCAGAAAACGATTTTAACTTCCGGAAAGTAATTAAACTAGTGGTGGATTGGACTAGTCGAGATTGGAAACCGTCAGTCACACCGCTATTGCGACATAAACTCACGTCTTCCGCTCCAGGAAAGAAGAAAAATAGAAAGCACGTGTAATCTGTCACCTGTTCCTGTGAAAATCCAGTTGAAATATCCGTTTTTGCTGCACGTGTTGTATTTTGAGTTGGTACGTTCTACAAAAATACTACCTAGAGACGATAAAGTTGCCGCAGAAGCAGTAATTGCTGGGTCATAAAAAATCAGCGGAATGGATTTAGAAACAGCCAACGAAATAACCCTTCAATTTGAACTCAAAATGTGGAAGAAGAAATTATCGAGAATTCCCTAATCAAAACTTGGTGCAATATCGGTACTTCCTTAATATTATGTGCAATTTTTTCCTAACATATCCATATAACGCGAAATATTTTGTATATGTATTATACCAGTAGGGAAAATGCGGACAAAATGACATACTGTTTTGTTTTTCAATTATATATTTTTAATAATTGAAATGATATTCCCATTTTGATGCTAAATACTAACTTTGGTTGATTGTTTTTAAGTATTATAAGCTGAAAATTGAATTGAACTACAAAAATAAAAGATATAAGAAATTATTTTGACTTCTAACAAAATCCATTTGGTCCGTATACTAAGGACAAAATGACATACTAGTGTCTAATAGACATAATGACAAACATAATATTTGACTGCAAAGTTCGAAAATATGAAGGTTTTGGTTCTCGAGACAGTAGCATACGATGTATAAGCCCAGTGAAAACACTGCATGCAACGCAGCCACTGCTCACCAGGTATGAAACGAAAAAAAACGTCATTGCAATAAATTCAGGGGCAGTCATCGATATCTTTATTTTTATTGTTAATTTGAAACGGTTCAGTGTCGAATTCTTCATCGTCAACGACTTTTTTTATTTTTCAACGGCCTTGTTTTATTTACCACAGGGTTTTTTTTATCATTGAATAATGTTTCAGTAATTTCTTGTTTCTTCTTCTTGGGTGGAATGGTCGCAGCAGATTTAGCCTTGGTTTTGTCAAAATAAGGCGTTAACAACGTGCATTTGCGAGCTTCTGGCTTTCTTATGCCTTGTCACTGAGGAAGTGGTGAAAGAATTTCATTAGGAAAGGATATCGTATTTTTTACAAGATACATACCAGAATTTCACGTTATATCACGTATGGTCGTGCAAAATGAGTTCAAAACAACATGAAAATGTGCTCATTTGTTCCATGTGAAAATCAATCAACAAAATTTCATATTATTTCCGAAAATATATTTTCTTGACATGGATCGGACAAAATGACATACGTTGTCGTTTTGTCCATCAGGATAGTATGTCATTTTGTCCGATACATACTTTTTATGATATTGAAGAATAATTTCAAAACAAAACTAATATCCATCTTAAAACTTATACATATTATTACCAACAAGAAAACATTAAAAAAAACAACGAATATCGTAATGAAACTCTCCAGAAGCAATTCAGAAACCAAGTAAACAAAAAAAATTCAACCGACCTAACCACATTTGTAGCTATTGCACCAGTGAAACAGACAGTGGGATGTCAATTTCTTCGCAGGATTGCCATCATCGCAAGCAGAAACTGAATCACTGTGAAACCCTGAGCTATACGGCACCACTTTTGAAAAAATTCAGAAGTTCATTTTGTCCGCATATGTCGTTTTTTCCGCAAATGTCGTTTTTTCCACATTTCCCCTACTCTTCCTTCTCAACGTGTCACTATTTGGTGCGATTTTTGGGCAGATTGTGTGATTGTGATTGTGGCTCAACAGACTGAATATATACGTATATTAACACCTTTCTTTAATATGTTAATGTTAATATTAAATAAATGTAGGCCTGGTTAATCGATCGTCTAGAGGTATGATTCGATTACCTGGCCTTTCATCTTTTTCTCCGTGACTTTGTTGAATTTGCAATAATTGAACTCTTTTCAATTATTTACATCTATTTACAAAGCCTTACCTATACAGTACAAACTCAGTATTGAGAATATCCTAATTACGTCTTAATTACAAGTTTCTCACTACGGTACTGAATTTGGTCTTTAACTAGTTTGTTGAGCATTCGTTTCGAATGCTTCGTTTATCACGTCACATCTTCGTTTATCACGTCTTCATCGTACTTCAAGTTTTCGGTCGTCTCGTCTTTGATTTGTTCGCGACTCGTCTTAACCTAGTCCGCGAACCGTCTTTACGTCGTACGTCTTAAGTTGACCGACCGAACTTGACTCGTCTTAGACTTAACTTGAACTCTTCTCTCCTTCGTCTCAACTTTTTTTTACTGTCTCTCTGCCGATTGGAACTTACCCTGTCCCGAATACCGACCTCCCTTCTTTCGGCTTGACCACACCCTTAGGGAAAGTACCATCCCCATGTCCAATAAGAGCTTTGCCGTACCGCCCACAAAGATCTTCGCGGATTCCTGGAAATCGAATATTCTCGAAGGACTAGAACCTGATACACCAATTTTTATATTTTTCACAAATAATTTGAAATAAATTGATTCGTTGAATTGTTTTTACAGAATTTCTGTGAATTTTTTCGAAATGTATTATATCAAGCAAACCTTCATCATGAATGACCTATTTAAATTCAATACTTTTATATTCGAACAGTTCATTCTCGCAACTAATTACGTACTTTTTTTCTAGGAGAAAAACCCTACAAGTGTTCGTGGGAGGGCTGCGAATGGAGATTCGCCAGATCGGATGAACTCACCCGCCATTATCGCAAGCACACCGGAGCTAAACCCTTCAAGTGTCGCCACTGCGATCGTTGCTTCAGCCGAAGCGATCATCTAGCTCTGCACATGAAGAGGCACGCCTAAGGACCTTGTCGATGAGGCTCTGGTCTCGCTTTGCCGTGTCATCTGCATCACTGCCAGTTACCAATAGTGTATCATAATATGTGCTGTGAGAAAAGTTTTATTTAGAATCAAGATATCGAGGGATTAAAACAATTAGCCAGTATAATATAATAATATCGAAAATAAGTCGAGAGATGACAAACATTCAATCTGGGGGCAAAGTTTTTCTAATTCTCATTCATATCTGAAATTATTCTGTTGACAATAAAAAATCGAAAATATTTTAAAATAAACAACAATTTTTTCGTCAACGCTATGACTTCCATTCGACTGATTAGTAGAAATGTAATGTGTTGGCTGAACAATCGTTATAATATTCAAATAATTTTGTTTTAATTCAAAAAGAACATGAAATGACTTGATTCCAATTTTTCTTGAATGATTCGAGTTCTGTCAAACTTCAGCAACAGTGTGGTGTAACAACAACATACTGATAAATATTAATTTGAAATCTATAGAATCTAGTCTACTTTCTAAAAGCAATTCATTTCGTTGTCTATACCGAAATTATTCAATTCTCAATTCATTTCATTACTGAAGAATGTACATAAATGGGAGTACGTCTTCGATAATGATAAGATTTCTACGAAGAAAAGTGCCGTAAAGTAAGTAAAATTCGAACAGTAATTTTTAATTTGAAATTTCTCATTGGAGAAATACTCACTTTTCTCCATAAAATATAACTGTTATTCTAACTGCGCCATATTTTATCAGGTACAATGATAAAATATTTAACAAGTATGCTCTATAAATATGTATTTCAAAATTCACTCCACCTGGTTATGTGAAAAGCTGAGTTCAATAATTGCCAAAAAAACAAAATTAGTGATTCAATTTCATTTGAGTCAACATTCTCAGACATATTTGAAAAGTTAAAAACGCCAAACACTTGCAGTACTTCAGTAACTAGAAATTTCTTCTCAATAAAGAAATATTATTACTTTATCTTTCAATTTTTTCCATTGTCCTATAGTTTTTGTTGAAATATATTATTTATGACCAGAAAATTGACTCAAATGAATTAAATGTATTCAAGAAAATAATTACAAAATATATAAAAAGAAAATCAAATTTCATTGAATATTATCAATTATTTCATCTATATTATTGAAATTCAGTTCTGTCAGAAAAATTTATATTAATTACAATTAAAATTGAGTTAGATACTTTGAAGCATGAGTTAATGTATTTCAGTTTCTTCTAGTTTTGACAAAAAAGGACTTTCAGATACTTTTCAAAAAGAGCTGTAACTTAAAAATCTCAGATACTGAAAAGTCTCATTCGAGATACCCCATCTCGTACTTCAAATGTTAAAAAAATTTTAAAAAGAGAAGAAGAAGTATCTAATTCAGCATCTAGGAGAGTAACTTAAAATTTGTAACTTCGCTTTTCAAAAGTAACTTTTACAGCTCTTTACACCGAAGTGTGTTGAAATAACAGATATATTGGTATAACTATATTTATAAACTCAAAAATGCGTCTGATTGAAGGCTAACTTTTTATATTAGTTTTTCTGTTTCAAATTAGTGTTTGAATTTGCCCCCTTTGATAGCAGTGCTGATTCTGGAATAATTTTCAAGAATACATCTTTTTCTCGATAATCTTATCCTAAATATTCATTTCTCATAGCATAATTATTATGAACCTAAAAATACGAAAGGTGTGAACTCTTGGAGCCCATGTTTCGAGGTTCTTCCTCAGTGATGTTCTACCTGTGATCAACATCTCTGGCTACCAAAAGGCCAAAAACCACACCTAAATAGCATTTATTACATTAGATGTAAAATTTATATCCTCTTTCGTCGGTTGTTCGATGAATAGGAGAAAAATGTTCCGAAGATAGATTCAAAAATCCTTGTAACTGTCAATGTATATTTTTCCAAGCATAAATACAACAAATATACCTCATTTTTCTGCTCAATTTTTCATTAATTCCAAACAAAATCTGTAATATATGTACGATACCAAAATTGAGATTTCCAAACGAGTCAGTTACAAGGACAACCTGCTGATCAAGTTGTTCGTTTCGAAATCGAAAACATTTTTCTCGTATGCTGAAACGACGAAAGAGATGGATCTTAGTCATGTTACTAGAATTAGTGTGTACGAATGTGTCAAAGTATTAACTGAAGACTGTGCAGGCGCACATCGCCGGAATTTAGGCTAAATGTCACTGTTTGTAAAAAAGAAATCAAAAAAATAGGAGATCGAACAAAAATGAATTCGAGGAGAAACTGATGATAACAGAGTATTATAAAATAGTTAATTATATTTTTTGAGAAAGTGACCTTGAATGAAAACTTACTTTTTTCAATAAGATGCAACGATAACACAGTAAACAATATTTTGTGTACAACCTTCGCATTTCCGATACAGTAAATGGCGATACTCGATGCGTTCGTTTCAATCGTAAATAACACCATCTAGATTTTGATCAGTTCAAATGAAATTTGAATGCTCATGAGTTCACACTACAGGGCGATCTTCGGGAGTCTGCCGTTTTTGAATAATTGTCAGTTATTTCTTCTCGAGAATTAATTAATTATGGCAAGTAGCTGTTGAACAGCGCATATCTTTTAAGGGATGACCTTGAAAGCGTTCAGCAAGAACCATATGTTACTTTGAATCCTTCATGCCATTTATTTTTGTCAAAAATTTCAGATTCCCGTGGCTCGCCTTGTAGTTTTTAAGTGATCATTCGATCGTGATTAGAGCCGTTTCGATAAACATGTTCCCAGTTCAGAAGATGAAATTTTCTACTGTAACTGTACAGGATGAATTTCTACAGTTCCAATTTTTTTTTTTTTTTTTTGATTAGTTACATGAACGCATCGTTTCAACAAGTCGCCTACTTACGGCATTCCTTTTCGAAGCATTCTC
The DNA here is from genome assembly GCF_914767665.1 of Harmonia axyridis. Classification (NCBI taxonomy): domain Eukaryota; kingdom Metazoa; phylum Arthropoda; class Insecta; order Coleoptera; family Coccinellidae; genus Harmonia; species Harmonia axyridis. The sequence goes on along the minus strand of NC_059502.1, from coordinate 50,924,864 downwards.
TATATTTCTACGCCATACTTTAGGGTGAGTGAATGTTGTAGAATTGAAATTAAGAAAAATGTATAGATAATTTAGTGTTTAAAGAAGCATTTTGTACAGCTGCATGCTTTGTTAATTGATTCATTACATTTACTAATTAGATGTGCAAAAGGCAATTTTTTGTGTGCGGGCCAAGTGCGAATGACGTGTAACTGTAAGAACCTGTCAGAATCTGTTCTTCCGGAGACGGTAGTTTAGATATTAACACTTGTATATCCAAAGAGATTCAACAAATCTCACTTCGCAAACGAAGTGAAATTGTTAAAAGGAACCATCAAAATGTCAAGTTATAGTGCAATTTTTTTAAGTATGATAAAACGGGACAATTGAAAAGATTTTTTTGTGATAACGGCTGTCCTCAAGATCGTAGCCAAAACTGTTTGCATCATGAAGAGCATCAATCGTCTTCGGATATACAAGTGATTAGATTGTAATCTTCAGAGTAATATATTGATTAGTTTATATAAAAATTTTTTACCTGCTGAATGCGTATATGATGTTGATGTTTTTGATTCTTTATTGTATAATATATTATATTTCGATCGCTAGTTTATTTTGCTTCTATCTATTCCGCTGCATTTGTTTTGAAGAAAGAGCCGCTCAATTTGTAAAACTCCTGATTGTTATTCGAAGGATCGAGGAAATGAATTTTTACAGTCTGAATGCCCAGCAATCAGTTTTGAGTGGAATTGTGTAGGCTCATCTTTAATCCAGCTCTAAATCGATATGGACGGTTCCAACAAATAATTTTTAGCGATTGAAAAGTTGAAAATATTTTTAATTATCGAAGGGGTTTAGTGAACAATGGAAGGAAGAAATACTTATATGAATCATTATTTGACCTTGCTTATTTTGTTATAAGGATAAAATGTATATTGAAAATATGTTTTCATTTCTTCATCGTTGTTCTTCGGAATTAGGTGCTATAATTTTTTTTTCTGAGTGATTTTTGATATTATAATCACGTGTAAATAATGCATTATGTTGTTATACCAAAGATCGAACAATTGCAATAAAAATCATTCAAGGAAAATGTGAATATGGTTATTTGTATGTAAATATTTGTGATAAATGGCGAAATTATTAGTCGGAACTATCCATATATAGAAAAAATGTGCTGTCAACCTATATGTGACATTATTTCATGTTGATGTCGTGTTTCAGGTCATGGGAATATACACAACTCTGATAAGTAAAGAAAGTCCAAATGATGTAGATAATCAGAATAGAAAAATATCTCAGTTGTTCTGAATGTCTTTATTATCAAGTTCGTCAATATTTGAAGAATTAATTGAATGGAATGAATTCAATTTCAAAACCTATGTGGGTTTATAGCGAATAAGTAAATAATTTCGAAACTTTAGGCAATCGGTACTATGAAAATACCTTTTAGAAAATGTCATTATTTTTTAGATGTAATTTTGAGTTCTAATTCATCCAAAATGGAACAAAAGATATGGTGATATTCACAAATGATGAAGATGACTTAATTTTATATGTATTTGAAATATAAAATTATTGTTATATTTCAAAAATGAAGTTGCTTAGAAATTTAGGTAATTTTTCGTCAGAAATCAAAATTATTTGAACACATGAACATATCTATAAATTTTAATTATGCTTCAAATTCGAGATTTTATTAGATTTATTTAGATGCAATTTGGACTTTTCGGACAATTATCGATAAGAGCGAGAATTCCCAGACCTACTTGTTGTATTTAGTTGTACTCCCTCGCCGACATGGCCCAATCCACAAAAAATGAATAAAATCAATGAAACAGGTGGGAGAAAGGATAAATTTCAATTTGAGTAGTCCTTACTCTGACATTTGTTATAGATTTAGTTTCCAAATTCAAATATATTTCACAGTTGAATTTATACATTATTAATGTAAGATTTTCATATTTAATTCAATGAGGGATATGTGTTTCATGTTGAAAAAATACTATTATTCTAGATCAAGTGGATAAATTTAAATTCTCAGTTTGTAAATAAGGATTGCTAGGTATGACAAGAAAAGATCTCTCAGAGATCTATTTTCAATTGAATTGAACATTTTTGTAAGGATTTCGATTTTGTATTCCTCGGAAGTGGTGATAAAATTTTATAGGATATTCATTATTATTTTCCATTTTAATAAATCTCTACATGTAGTATAATTCTGTATGTGAATACTTTGATCTTTGATTCTTAGGTCTAGTAAAAAATACACACATTCATCATCGTGTGAAGATTGTATTCTACCCTTGAATGATTCGAGTGAGAAATTCCATAACCGATAACGGTTTTAAATGAAAATAATATTTGAATGGGTATGATACAATCTAATTACTACAATTCTGTTTTCATTGTGAAATTTGATTAAAGAATAAATGTTCGTCAACCTTTCAAACAGTCGGCGAGAATCCGTACGCTAGCTTGTATTTACGCAAAATAAACGTACGTTCCTGTTAAAATTATGCAATTGTTTTATTCCTTACCATTTCCTTATCCAGAAAAAACATTTAATGAAAATAATAATAATTGACTTCATTCCCGCAATACGAGATCAATACAAATAATTTCACAAAGAAAAAAACTTGAAAATTCAGTGTGAGAAAAGGAGGAGTCCAGTAATGCACCTAACTACAGGGTTATCAAATTTTGATGTTTCAGCACTACAACTATTAAACCAGAGGAGATCAAAATCTGATACCCCATTCTCGTTCTCTTTTTCTGAAAACCTAACAAGAGTAGTTAGTATTCATTTTTGGCCACCTTCTTTTTCTTTTCGAGTTATATGCGAAAATTGGAAAAATGGCGATATCGATCTAGTGTTCACATTTGAAAAAACAAAACTTTGGGTCATAGCTTCATAATTAAAAACCCTGTTACAAAAATTAACTCGCCACTGGATCAACGTAAAAAAGTGCATGCACCTATAATGTTATAATTTCAGATTTCTATCATCAGTGTTAGCGGAGATATGATTTTTTTTATATCGCCATTTCTCCAATTTTCGCTCGTAACTCAAAAACAAAAGAAGGTGGCAAAAAATTAAAACTGGTCGTGAAGCATCTCCTCAGCCTGCATTAAATTTCACAAACAGTAAATAAACGCAAATAGTCTCATAATACTACCTATTTGCATAATCGAAAATAAAAAAAAATTCTGCAATAATATTTAAAGAAATGTGAGTCCTTGTCACCACCATTTTTATCATAAGAATCCCATTAACTCATAAACCGTTATTTTTTACCCAAGGTATGGCATAGTCCTGAAATTGTCGTCAAAAAAGCTATTTAATAATGAATAAATACACTGGATGTGCCATTTGAAATAATAATGAAATAATAAGTAGTAGATTGTTTCCGGTATAACCGGAAGTTGTAGAGATCTGAAAATAATTTAGGGGGTGAGAGATTATTGTCTCAAACCCCAACACGACAATTTTCAGTTCAAAATAAACGTCTAATAGGCCATCGCAGTAAATCACCCTGTAGAAATTATTTTTAGTAAACTAAATAAGATTGGCTGTGCAATTACAATAACTGCAAGATACTTGAATGCTATACCATGCCATTTTCGGATCTGTCTGATGTGACTGATATTTTGGGAAGTAGAAACAATTGGAAAAATAGAAAAATCAAAGCCAAAAAACTAGAAAATACCTCTCTCTCAAGGACCAAAATGGATGATAGGACAAAGCGTGAAATAGGACAAGAGAATGGTAAATCGAGGACATTGAAATCTGAGACAGTATGGAAGATAGCAACTTGGAATGTGAGGAGCCTACAAGGAAAGGAATATGAACTGGAGGCCGAATTTGAGGATATGGGACTGGAATTGTTGGCAATAACAGAAACGAAGAAAAAAGGGGAAGGATCCATAAGAACAAAAAATAATCATCTATAAATCTACAGTGGAGTGGAGAAAACCATGAGGGCAAAATCGGGAGTAGGATGTCTATTAAGTAGGAGAATATCTGAAAGTGTATATGGGTGGAGAAATTGGTCAGAGCGGATGCTATCGGTGGAAATTAAAGATATAAATAATAAAATGAAAACAATAATAGTGGTATATGGTCCAAATGAAGATGACATCACCGGAAACAAGGAGAAATTTTGGGAGGATCTAACAACGATCACCGAAGAAGCAAAGGGAAAGGTGATTATATTGGGTGATCTAAATGGTAGAATAGGTAGAAGAGACAGGATGTATGAGGAGGTTATGGGACCATTTGGAGAAACGATAAGGAATAATAATGGTGAGTGACTACTGAGTTTTTGTTTACTCAATAATATGATAATAACAAATACACTATTTGAACACAAGGACATTCATAGATACACAAGGGAGGTTAGCAGTCGTGGAGAAAAATCAATAATAGATTATGTTCTAGTGCAGAGAGAACAAAGGTCAAGTATTCTTGATACCAGAGTGAGAAGAGGGCCAGAAATCGGAAGTGATCACTACGTGGTTATAACCAAGATTAAAGTGGATACGAACAGTAAAAAGAATGAAAACAAGGAGAAGAAAATAGAGCACGAATGCCTTAGAGCCTATAGACTATCAAACAGGGAAGTAGCAGAACTGTACAGGGTAGAAACGGAAAGAAGATTTGAAAGGGACCAGAAAAATGAACCTACACTGGAAAGCTTATGGAACAAATTTAAGAGTGTAGTTATAGAATCGACAAAAGCAGTTTGTGGAAGATAATTATGAAAAATATAAAAAACAGAGAAAGAGTGTCAAAACCCTTATAATATCGCTGAAGAAGGAAAAGTGGAAAGAGTTTGGGGAAAAAATGGAGAACAGCTTTCAGACAAATCAAAAACTCTTCTACAGAACTCTTAAATCAAAAAGAACCGAAGGAAGAAACGAATGTGGGAAAATAAGAGGTAAAAATGGAAGTTTGTTGACAGCTGATAAGGAAATTATGGAGAGATGGAGAGAATATTTTCAAGAACTATTGGATGATGGACAGAACGAAGGAAAAGATCCAAACGAAAAACCGGAAAATGTAGAAGTTAAGGAAGATGAAAGAATAACATTGGAAGAGCTAAAGCAGGCGATAAAAACATTGAAGAATGGAAAAGCGCCTGGATGTGACGGAATAACATCGGAAATGATTAAGAACTTGGGACAGAATGGATTGGAAATATTGTTGAGGATCTTTGAAACGGTATGGAAGGAAGAGACGATCCCAGAAGATTGGCAAACAGCATTGATAGTTCCGATATACAAAAAAGGTGACAAACAGGATTGTAGTAATTATAGGGGTATAACTTTATTGAGTACGGCTATGAAAATTTACGAAAAAATATTGGACAAAAAGATAAGAGAGAAAATAGAGACAACACTAGAAGAAACACAGAGCGGCTTTAGAAAAGGAAGAAGCATTCAAGATCATATATTTACCATGAAGATACTATGTGAAAAAGCAAGAGAAGAGAACAAAAAACTATATGTAGGCTTCATAGACCTGGTGAAAGCCTTCGATAAGGTAAAAAGAAAGAAGTTGTGGGAAATAATTGAAAAGAGAGGAATAACGGGAAAATTGATGAAAATAATAGAAAATATATACAGGTTGAATAAAAATCGAGTGATAAGCCTGAATAGAACATCACAGGTATTCTGTACGAAGGCAGGATTAAGACAAGGTGGAAGTTTGAGTCCGCTGTTGTTCCTAATATTTATGGATGAAATACTAAAGGAATGTACGAAAAGAACCAAGAAATTTCAAGTTGGATACAAAAATATGAAGATGGTGGAAATATCAGAGTGTGCTTTTGTGGATGACATCATGGTGATTACAGGACAAAAGAAGGATCTACAGAGAAACATGGAGATCTGGGATGCAGTGATTAGGGAGTTCGGGATGGAAATAAATAGGAACAAAACGAAAGTTATGGTGATAGGAGACCCTGAAGAAATAAAAATAAGGTTGGATGGGACAAGCATAGAACAGGTAAAGACCTTTAGATACTTGGGAGTGGAATTGAGTGAGGACGGGAAACAAGACATAGAAATCAATCGCAGGATAGAAAGTACAATAAAACTATACCACATCATGAATAGCAGTTTCATAAGTAAGAAGGAAATTTCCCAAGGCACCAAGATAAAAGTATAGGTATAAGGCAGTTTATAGACCGACATTGACCTTTTCCTGCGAGTCATGGGCATTGAATAGGAGACAGAAAAGTAGAATCAAAGCAGTAGAAATGAAATACCTCAAAAGAGTGAAGGGAGTGACAAGATTGAATAAAATAAGGAACGAGTCAATATGTCAAGATCTGGAGATAGAGCCATTACAGGATTTTGTAGAGAGAAGACAACTCAGCTGGTGGGGACATTTAAATAGAATGAACAACCAGAGGCCTGCGAAGCAAATATGGGAGGCCAAAATCCAAAAGAGGAAGAAAAGAGGAAGACCAGAGCAAACATGGAACAACACCATCACCGAAATAATTAATGAGAGAGGACGAACATGGAGAGAAGCAAGAGATATGGCTGTGGATAAAAGAGCATGGACCAAATTCGTACATGGGGGAGAAATCCAACAATGAAGAATTGAATTTTTTTTATTTATTTCTTAAATTATTGAAATATTCTTTTATAATGTAATATTGCACCCTACACCATTTTCATGGTAATTGGGTTTTTTGATAATATATATATAGAAACAATTGTAGCAAGCATTTTTGTTGTCCAAAAAAGGTAGTTACTGAGAATCATAAATAGGATGAATGTCAGTCATGCAGAGGACTTTTTAGAGAGAAAAGTATTTTTACTGCATATGGTCTTTACTCTTTATTCTATAGGAGTGCTCGATATTCCTAGTAAAAAACAATAGCAAATTTCGAAATAACAAAGATTTAAACACCAGATATGAAACCAGATCGATTAACATACATTAGCTTGAAGATCGACTTAGTTTGACTGAAGAAGATACGTCTTATATATTTAATAAATTGCCAATTACTCTGAATTTGTAGAAAATCATAATCTGTTAAAACAAAAATAAGAAAATTGTTCTTAGATTTGGAACTGTATACTTGAAGATGACTATATGAACCATGTTTTCTGAAATGTGCTAAACTTGACGTCACTTCTCTATTAGCTTTATGAATGCTTGTATAGGGTGTTTTTTTTTCGAGGTATATAACTTTGAGTTGGCATTACTGTTCAAGATGGTGACCGATTCAACAGCTGTCAAGTGATTTATTCTCAGTTTGGTTTGGCAATTCTCAGTTTGGCTCGAATTCTGCTGAAATTTGAAGAGATGAGAAAGCGGTTACTGTTGTTGGAAAGAGAGAACTGTGAACTCAGAGAGGAAGTTGAGGGCCTTAAGAGAAAGCAAAATAAGAAGAATATTTTGATTTTTGGGCTGAATAAAAAGGAGGATGAAATAACACCACAAAGCGTGTGTGATGACCTGAGTGTGTTGATTGGTGTTCAGTTAAAGGAAAGTGATATCGGAGACGTATACCCACTGGGAAGGGCAGTAGGTTGTCCAATAAAGGTTGAGCTCAATTCATATCCCAAAAAAAGGGAAGTCCTAAACAATTGCCATAAGCTGCGCGGAAAAAAAATTGCAATAGCGCACGACCTGACTGCTGTCCAAAGAAGGGAAAATAATATACTGAGAAAACATCTTTTGAGGATCAAGCAGGAAGGAAATCACACAAAGTGCGTCATTAGGGGAAACAAACTTTTAGTGGATGGAACTCTGTATGGAATTGAAGAACTCGAGGTAGAAGAAACCCCTAAAGACAAGCCAAACAGTGCACCCTCAACCCCGTTACCAGCGTATAGGCTGTCAAGGGCAGATCCAGTGTTGTCTGATCAGCAAGAGGACAGTGGAACCCCAAATATTTCACCAGTAAATATTAAGATCGATCGAGCAGAAAAGCCGGCACAGTTGGATATTATCAGAAAGCCGAGAACCCGATCAGACCACAAGAACTAGAATATAGGGGTGAGAACTAGTTATTTCATTAATTTTTGTTTTTTTGTTTTTCTGATTGGTTCGTAGGAAGCAGAGCTAAGGTTTTTTTTTTTTTTTTGTCACTTTTTGGGAATATTTTTGTTGTTTTTTGGGGAAAAATTGGCAAAGATCAAGTTTTAAATGCTGGAATTGGTGAGAGACTGCAATTATGAACCGGTAAACACGATCGAGTTGTGCAACATAATGGAGTTGAATAAGATCATGAATGAAAAGCGGATGAATCAAAACTTTCTGAAAGTATTTCACCAAAATATACGAAGCATTGCTAAAAATTTTGATGAAATCATGATATTCCTAGATCAACTGGACACCCAGTTTGATGTGATTGTGCTAACAGAAACATTCCAGGGAATGGATTACCGTGAAAGGTTTAGCATACAGGGATATCGAATGTTGTATAATGAAGGTGATTTCAATAGGAATGACGGGGTAATCGTTTATTTGAAGGAGGACATTTATTGCAAACACGCCCTAGTCCAGATTGCCGAGAGTCGGGCCGTACAGGCAGAAGTCAAGTTTGGGAATAAATCAACTATGGTGACGGCGCTATATAGATCTCCTTCATCGAGAGAAGATGAATTTGTTGTACATCTTGAACATTACTTGAAACAAGTAAACAATATTAGTTCCGATTATCACGTTATTATTGGCGATATGAATATAGATACTAATAAGGAAAATGAACTGGTTTCGTGTTATCTGAACACAATGAGCGAGCATGGCTATTTCTCTATGGTCAACGAAAATACTAGAGAACAGGGCGAGTCAAGATCATGCATCGACCATATATTTTTGAGAATGAAAAATTTACACAGACATGATGAATGTTTTTCTGGAGTCTTCGATACGAGCATAACTGATCATAAGAGTACTATGTTGGGAATTCCTTGTAAAAATACTGAAGAGAGGACACATCGGGGTGGCACTAGAACTTGCATAAAATATGAATCGGTGAGAGAGAGCCTCAGAATGCATGATTGGTCATTTTACTATAGTTTAGATACTGCTGATAAACAGGCCTACTATCTGACTGAGACACTCAGTCGTGTGATCGCACAGAGCACGATAACTATGAAAATTCGGAAGAGCGAGAATAAAAGGAAGAAATGGATAACAGCAGGACTGGTTAAATCGATAAGTAAGAAAAACGCACTACATAGGGAGTACAAAGAAGATCCACAGAACAACTGGAAGAAACAAAGATACCTGGATTATAGATCGCTCATAAATAAACTAATAAAAATTGCCAAGCGGGACTTCTATCAAGATGAAATAAAGAATAGTCGAAACAGCTCGAAACAACTATGGGAAACTGTAAAGGGTATGAACACGCCGGAGAGGAGATTGCCTATGAAGGATGTTTTGTGTGAAGATGGTACAAGAATAAAGGATGATATACTCAAAGCTGACTTGTTCAATAGGTTCTTTGCGAATATTGGCCGACAGTATGCAGAGAAAATAAAAAAACCACCAACTGAAATTCCAGAAAAAATTCGCAGTGGGAACTCATTTTTTTTGACACCGGTGGATGACGAGGAAATAATCATTATAATAAATTCCCTGAAGAGTAAGAAATCCGTAGGCATAGATGGTATACAAGCAGAAGACCTGAAAGAAGTAGCACGGGAGATTGCTCCGCTGTTGACATTCTTGGTGAATGGTATATTTCAAACGGGCCAGTGTCCACAAGTATTCAAGAAGTCGATTGTTACTCCTATATTTAAAAGTGGTAATCAGGAAATGATCGAAAATTACAGGCCGATTTCACTCGTGACAAATATGTCAAAAATTTTTGAGAAGGCGCTTAAAACCAGGCTTGTATCATACGTGGAGAAGCACGACTTGATTTCGAGAAATCAGTTTGGGTTCAGAAGCGGGATGTCAACGAATGATGCGATAGCTGCCCTCACGGGTGAAATATACGGCCATGTAGACCAGAGCCGACCGGCAATGTGTGTGTTCCTGGATCTGGCAAGGGCCTTCGACACTGTGGACCATAAACAATTGCTGGAGACCTTGCATGATTATGGAATACGTGGAAATGCCCATCAACTCTTCGAAAGCTACTTGAAAGGCAGGACACAAGTTGTGAAAATCAATGGTTCTTACAGCTCAGAAGCTGAGGTGGTGTATGGTATTCCGCAAGGCACGGTGATCGGACCCTTGTTATTTCTCATTTATATGGATGGTGTGCTGAGAATGCATTTCAAAGGTTCAATGTTTGGTTTCGCCGACGATACGGCCATACTATTCAGTGCAGACAGCTGGGCTGATCTGAAACTCATTGTCGAACATGAGATTGGCAAAATAAAAGACTGGTTTGATCACAGATTGCTAACAATCAACTTCAACAAAACCCATTTCATACCATTTTCAAGCTACGAAAACCAGTTACCAGAGTACAACAGGCTGACAATTAATAACCATGGTGTCACTATGGAAATAACAAGAACAGATAACATAAAGTATCTGGGTGTCACCATAGACAGCCACTTAAGATGGGACGTTCACATTTGCCAGGTGTCGAAGACTTTGAGATATATGTTGTACAAATTCAGGTACCTGAGATCAATTCTGGATATAACACATCTCAAAATTGTGTATTACGCACTTGTACAATCCCGTCTACAATATGGTATACTGAGTTGGGGTGGTATACTGGATACACACCTGACGAAGATGGAAGTGCTACAGAGAAGAATCCTAAAGATTATGTATAACAGGAAATATGATTATTCGTCGGACCTTGTTTTCGGAGAAAGTCAAGTTCTTGACATTCGGCAATTATACGTGCATGATATAATAGTTAATGTTTATAGGAACAGGCATAGTCTGCGAAAAATCGATCACGAGTATGGAACTAGACATAAAGTAGCAGGTGATGTTCAGGTCAAAAAAACTAGAAAAGCTATTGGACAGCGCAATTACACGTACCTTGGAAATAGAATATTCAATTACTTACCTGAAGCGTACCGAACATATATAAGTACAATAAATAGTGAAGCCTTAATCAGAAAGATTTTCAGGAGATATCTACTCACTATAGGCAGAGAAGTAGTTCATGGATTGATTTCGAATAACTGATTTTCCAATTGCTCGATGCTGATATAAATCTGTTTAAAACTCTCACATGTTTTCAGTGTACGGAGATAATTCATGTAGTGCATATGAATTGGGAGTACCCCACACACAGCTGCGGTTTTAGTGGGGTTGTTTATATTTGTTTGCACGTTTGTAACGTCATATTAATTTTGTGAAAAATGTACATCTTTTATTGCAAATAAACTTATTATTATATTATATTATCATGAATAGACTCACGCCTGAACAAAGCTTGCAAATAGTGCAATTTTATTTCTAAAATAATGGTTCTGTGCGGAATACGTGTCCCGATTTTCATAAGCGAATTTTGTTTAGCGATGAAGCGCACTTCTGGTTGAATGGCTACGTCTACAAACAAAACTGCAGCATTTGGAGTGAAGCTTATCCTCAAGTGTATGTCGAAACACCGTTACATCCAGAAAAACTGACTGTTTGGTGCGCTTTATGGGCTGGATCATTGGTCCGTACTTCTTCAAAAACGATGATGGCCAGAACGTTACAGTCAATGGTGATCGGTATAGAGCCATGATTACTAACTTTTTCATTCCTGAATTGAACAACCATAATGTCCAGGAGCTGTGGTCCCAACAAGACGGCGCAACATGTCACATAGCTCATGCCACAATCGATTTATTGAAAGACAGGTTTGGTGACCGCCTAATTTCACGTTTTGGACCTGTGAATTGGCCTCCAAGATCTTGTGATTCAACACCGCTAGACTACTTTCTGTGAGGCTATGTAATGTCATTGGTCTGTGCGGATAAGCCACAAACCCTTGACCATTTGGAAGACAACATTCGCCGTGTTTTTGCCGATATACGGCCACAAATGTTGGAAAAAGTCATCGAAAATTGGACGTCCAGATTGGACTACATCCGAGCCAGCCGTGGCGGTCATATGCCAAAAATCATATTTAAAATGTAATGCCACAAGATTATCTTGCGGATAAATAAAATTCATGTCAATCGAATAATCCATCGTTGTTTTATTGCAATTTAAAGTTCTATAGCCCTAAAAAAGCACCCTTTACATATGAGGTTAATTTAATTTAATTTAAGGAAATCTACGCGATGAATATTAAAGAGAAATAGGTCACATACCGTTATACTTTTAACTATTAACCGAAATTCCAGGTCGATGTCTCAGCTTTATATTCTGTAATTTCTCTAGAGCCCTCGTAGGCTACGCCGATGCTATGCTTGCTATTACACCTCAAGTTATCATAGTAGTCTTATCATGCATACATATAAATATGCAAGGTAATATTATGATGAACTCTTGATCTATGCCAAAAAACTTAATTTGTTTAGATAACTCAAAACAATCCCCAATGTTATTATGACTCAAAAAGTGTTTAATTTATTGTGTGAACTTATATTTCTCCCATAGTTGACTATTTCATTCGTTTTCCTGGAAAACTATAAAAGTTGAAAATTTATATTATCCAACCATCCCTCTGTACGAGTAAGTCTTTCATAAATCTGTATATTTTATAAACAACTCTGAGTTTAATCATATAAAGTGATCATTGTGTTGTTGAAATATTAAATATTTTTAAGTAATAATAATTTCTCATTTTATACTTTACCTCACCTTCCCGACCCATCACAATTCTTTCATATCGGAAATATTGATTCAGTTCCTCTGTACATATATATCGCTATATCACGAGAGATTTCAAACTTCAATGCAGTCCCGAAATGCATTTTGGGAACATAAAATAACTAACTTTGAGACCTGAAAGGCAAACTCCAAACTAACGCTCCTTCTCTCGGAAAAATCATGATATAGTGTAGTATTGGAAAACTTTTATGTCAGAAGTTTTATTCGGTCGAGGGGAGATGCGGCAAAAGAATCCTATAAGATCTAATAAATTTCATTTGGAATCCACTTGACGTGTAGCTAGCATGTTCGCGGCAAAGATAACCGAATCTAAATCCCTTCGAGATTTCGTCAAGATACTGCTTCGATTTCTTTTTCGATTGGATATGTGCGGAAAGTCATGTTGTCGTTCATTATCAAGGGTGGATTTACGGAGGGTGTACTGGGAGTAATTACCCCCCCCCCCCCCCATGAGTATCGAAAACCGGAAAAAAACTACGCATGTTGAGAACAGAACAAAACAAACTTTATTTCCATAATCAATGTAATACACAAAAATAAAAACAGAAAATAGTCAAAAATTTAATAGAATATGGTTCAATATCTACAATAAGTTGTATGAGAGATGCTTTGCCTACCTAGCCCCAAGAATTTATGCCGCTGTTCCAAAGGACCTGAAAAATATCGGAGAACTTATTAAAAAGAGAAAAAAATTGAAAAATTGGGTAATTGATAAGGGCAGAAAATATTTCAATTCGATAATAAATCCCCAATAATTCACACCATTTTCAATGAATTTTACTGAAGGAGATAAATGGATAACTTACTTACCGAAGGCAACCTTCCTCCATGTAAATATGTATATTGACGTGACATGCAGTAAGGAATGAACTTGTGTTAGTGATATATTGTATGTAAATAAAAAGATTTGCACTCATCAGTGATCAGTACTGTGGATGATGTACTATTAAGTTTTTGTTGATTTTTATATCTTTTAGTTCAAATATGTTGTTAGATATTGATTTTGATTTGTGGAATTATTTGAATACCGGCTACTGTATTATATTTTGTTTATTTAGAAGTCACGTACAGGCTCACGCCTCTGTGATTATATGTTTATACCCTGTAGCTTACAGAATAAACCATATTATTATTATTATTTCAATTTGAAATTTTTTATATCAGATAAATCAATTAAATTCTTAGGTAGTATTGTAGTATATAATTCAATCTTATGCGTTTCGTTCAGTAAGTGTTAAGGAATGCCTTGGAAAGTGGTACAGAACTCTACGTCTTGTACTGTTTATATTCAATTGGTCTTCAAAATATTAGAGTTCTAAAACGTGTAGTCCTGGAAATTGTGTCTAAAATGACCTCTACATGACTCTCTATATCTTAACTCAAGTATTGCTTTCAAGGTATATTTGATAAGTAATTTATTCAAATTGCTGCTTCCACCCCAAATTACAAGCCCGTATCTCAGAAGTGAAACAAAATTAGCATGGTAAAATATTTTTAATGGTTTCCTGTCCACTCTCCGAGACAATACCTTTATAATGTAAAAAGCACTATTGAGCTTTTTGCTGAGCTGATTCGTCTGATTCACTTGATTATTTCATTTAAGATGACAATCTAACAAAATTGCCAGGAATTTCGTTGACGATAAAAATTTTTTCTGGGTATTATTCAGAGTTATTGCCCGAGAATATTCGAACTTAGACTGAATTGTTCTAAACATCGCGCAAACAGTTTTAGAGACGTTCAGATGTAATTTATTTTGGGTGCACTAGCGCTGCACAGATTTGAAAGTTAATTGAGTTCGCTCAATACTCGAACCAAGATTTCCGCAGCAAGAGGTCTAGATCATTGATATACATCATAAACTGAAAGATCCCAGACTACATCCCTGGGGGACTCCTATGTTGACATATTTATCCTCAGATGAAAGACAAGATCACTTGCAAACATTTTATTGGCAGTGATTTCAAGTCTGGGGATTTTTCCCCAGATCTAGGGAAAAATTATGATTTTAGGGATGTAGAGGAAAATAGGGAAATTCTAGGGACTTTTCATTCAAAAAGTAATAATTAATGCTATTCTTGAAATGAAGAATATTATCGATGGAATTCTTGGAATAAAGATTATTATATGCCTTAAGATGATATATCAATAAACTCATCATTGGATGCGTTTCATATGAAGTAATTAACATTGTCCGTCACCGATCGTGTCATTCGCCATCCGTTCCGTTCAGTATTCCTCGAGAGAATATTTTGTCTGATGTCGTATGGGCGGAGTCTTTATCAACGTGTCTGAACGGATAATGATAATTAGCAGACAGTTGCGCTTAGTTCTGGAAGACGTAATTTTCGTTGGTAATGGATTCCGAAAAATTAATATTTTTAGTGCTTGAGCAGGAAATTCTATATAATCTAAATTCTACATCACATATTGTATCATGATACCAATGAAAAGGAAAATGTTTGGAGGGCAATTGCCGACAAATTGAAACAAGATGGTTCTGTTTTTGAAAATTGGGTGTACACTAAATCTTCTTACTGACTTTTCTCTTGTTTCATCTCCATCCAGTAATAATGCAATAGCACATAGTTTTTTATGTGAAAGTTTCAACATTCGCACCTCAATTTATCCAATGTCTGAACCAAACTGAAACGCTTCTTGAATGAGTATACGAACGCGTTCTCCGTTCCGACAATCGATTCGCTTGGTGTCTGAAACGATACGTGTCGGATAATATTAATCGACCTTAAGAATGTCAGCGAATTCACCAATATTACTCACTGTTTGGATTATATTTTGGTGGTCTAAAGCAGCAATATTACCCATGGCGTTTTGCAGTCCATCCATTAATTTTTACCACGTTTGTCGATCAATAAAATGAAATGGTAAAGAAAATCAGCTCCAATTATGGCTCTGCTTATTTCTGCTATAACAAAAGGCCATTGAAATTGCCTTCAAAGTCCCAAACTTAGTGACCTTATTTTTGTTCCAAATGTTGGAATTTTTATTCCATTTGCTGTATATAATTTGAACTCAGACTCAACTCGTGTTTGCGATTCACTTGCAGGAATTATGGAAACGTCAGCACCACTTTCTACTACGAATTGCCAACCTGTTTTTCATCTCTTATAAATAAGCGGAATTGACGGGATTTTTTGCAGCAGCAGTGCTATCCGCTTTTTCTACTGCCGATTGAAGTTTTCCGGTGTTTTCCAAGAACATAGTGGTTTGCATGTTTCCGCGAAGCACCTTTTTCCGAAATGAAAATGTGCATAACAATATTTTCTATTCGGATTATATTTTCTACGTCATCCGCGTTCAGTGCTAGTGGATTTACTCTTACTACTTTGTCGAGATCGGAAATGTCGTCTTGTCGCTTGAACTGCATCAATTTTCGCTTCTAAATTTGCAAATTTTGCGATTAAATCATCTATTCGGGAATTATTTTGATTGTAACTACTTGTAAGTGACGACATTTCGTTCTCAGGATTTATGTCCAATATTTTTTCTGCCATTTATCCATGCTTTTATCCTATACCTGTTTAAGTTTACCATCATGGAAAACCATCAAGAATCATTTCAGAATGCACATTTCCAATGAAAAATAATAAAAAAGTGAAAAATACGCATGGGCGTTTTTGTAAAAAAATTACCCACTGTCACCGTGCGCACTGAATCAAAGCAAAAAACAAGAAATAATTATTCACATATTTCAATTCATAATAATTGAACGAAACTATCATTCGATGAAAAAAATATCAAATAATTATTCTAAAGTAAATGAAAATTAATGAAGTAAGTGTTCGAAATGTCCACCATTTTGTAATTTACGGTTCTGGAACCCATACTTCTTATACATTTGCTTATTTCGTGTCCTTGAATAACTTCCTATACATTCTCAATCTTCTCGCGAGGAATCACTATTGTTGGATTTGTCATTTGTTCCATTGAAACAAATTACAGAATCGAACTTTATTTTGAGATCATTACGATATAATTTTTGCAAGGCTTGGTATTCAAATTTTGAATCATTGTATTCGCGGCTCTTGACTATTTTATTAACAGCAGTTTTTGATAAATTGCATTCACTGGCCACTGTTCTAGATTTTTTTTCTGGATTCAATTGAATTTGGGTCAGAACATTGATATCGTTGATAGACTTGTTTATTCTTACATACTCACCAAGAAATTTGGATAAGGGTCAAAATCACCTGAAAATCCACTTTGAATGACATTGTATGACATATCGTTGAATTCAGCGTTAAAAGTTATTTCGAAAAGTGTCATGAAATATGCAGGTCCGTATTGAAAAAATTGAGGTTGAGGGTGGCCCAGAGAGTACGAAACGTTGAATACGAAATCTGATTACTTCAAATTGAGGATAATTTACTGTTGAATAAAAAATTCCTGTAACATTTTTTGATAACATCTGAAATAAAGTGAGAAAAAATCAAAATTACAGAATTTACTTTCCTCATGATATCTCAAAAACCGGCCCTGTGTATCTCGATTTGTTTGAACTGCTTGACGAAGCTTCTATGCATGCAACTTTTTCTCCAATTGGCCGACCTTCTTACTCTTATGGTTTTAAAGTAACCATTACAATCCCATTAAAAAAGTGGTCACTCTTTTGAAGACGTCTACACGTCTTCAAAATTATGAAATGAAATAAAAACAAAAATAGTTTCCACAAATTTGTGGAAATTTTGTTTCAATTCCATCTGATAATGAATTGCCATCAGGGGACGACCGAATACATTGAGAATTCAAACTTACGGTTTACAATGTTCACATATAAGAAACGCCCTGTATATCCTGGAATGCCAAAGAACCTTTCTCGGGAGCAAAGTGTGAGCCTTCAACTCCCGATTAATCATTTAGGAAAATCTCCGACAAAATTGATCATGCCATAAATTCAGCCGGATATACCTGTTTGATTAACGGGTGTGTGCCCAAGGCAAAATAATAACTTTTAAAATGACCGTTTTATCAGTGGAAAGTAGAAATTCGACGGTAAAGGCATGTAGAGAAGAGAAGGAAGCGATAAAACCAGGAAAGACCTGCTTACGCGTAATTCAAGATTAATTACCTGCGTTAGTCAATGTCAAGTCCCCTATATATCAAGAGATTTGAGCAAACTTACCCTCCGTGCTTTTCTGTCTTTAGATCGGCGGGCAAAGTAAACGAAGATATTTCACAATTACCAGGGGGATTCTTGCAAGCGGTTCTTCAATTTGAATGCTCCCCCACAACTCGGTATTTCGTATACATAATCGTTCATGAAATAATAATGGAAATAGAGTCGAATAAAATTTATATTTTTAACTGAACTACCAGAGTTCAGAAATAGAAATATATTTTTGAGCTTTTATTCGAGAAATGAAAGGAACTGATACACGTACGAACGAAAATTGATATTTACTCATTTTCATTGAGTTATTGTATCTTTCAAATTCTTGGTGCATTTAAATGATTCAAAATATTAATGAAGTATTAAATGATTAAACGGAAATCATCATTTTATCTACAAAAACTCCAACAGAGTAAAGGTAAGTTTCTTTATGAACATATTAAATAGGTGTACAACCTTGTTTCCGCCGTTTTTTTTTCCGAAATTCGAGGCTTTATTCTAAAAAACGGGTTATACATTTATGATTCAAAGTATTGTCCATCGCTGACCACTACATTCACCCATCTTTCGGGCATCGTACGAATCCCGTGTTAAAAATCTGGTCATCTCTTGAAGCGAGTCATGAATCAATCCAATATTTTACTTCTTCATAAGGCCGGAAGAGATGGTCACTGCCAATTCTTGTTGCGTTTGACACGAGTCTTGATCAAGTAATATCTCCATTCTGCATCTTCGAAAACTTTCTCTCTTCCACCGCTATGCTGTTCTTCGAAGTCAAAATCACCGTTCTTGAAATAACTCTCGGCACGTTCTTTCACTAATAGTGGCCTCATCATAGGTATTTGAGAGCATTCGATGAGCCTCAGCCGACGATTTCTTTATATTAGAGAATAGAATTAAAACCTTCCGTAAATGACGAAAATTTGGCTCGTAAGCTGATATGTTTAATCGAGAATAACTTTATGACGCAGACATAAATCGATTAATATTTTGATGGAGTTATGATTACTAATACCTAAGGTTATTTTATGACATCTACTTTCTATTTATTTCGACTACCACTTACCGCTACAGCCATCTATTGCCAAACGGCGGAAGCAAAGTTGTACACCTAATATGTGAGGATAACATCGAGGGTAACATACAAGATAACATGAGTGAATTTTGAATTTAACTGAAAATTTTCACAAGAGATTTTATTTATTGTTTTATCAACAGCAGTTATTTCAAATTGAGTGAATTAAATCTCTTGTGAAAATTTTCCGTAAAACCATGTTTTTTTTTAAATTATATGAGGATTTAATGCCAAAACTTTCGAGACATGTGATAGTTCCAACAGTCATAATATAATAAAGGTGTTCATGAGTGTTTCTCATACATTTCATTAACTTCTCGTGTACTTTTCAGGTTTTTCTGTCGTCCTCAATGTATCTATTCAACCGACGATATTAGGTTCAATTTCTCGACGAAGGAGCTCGAATGTCGCATCTCACGTGTCCGTGATGTTAGCACCCACTTTTTCGAAAATCAAGAATTTTTTTTGCATTCGTCAGTAACTCGTTAGTAACTTTTTGTAACACAAAAATTTTCGTTTGTACCTCAAGGATCATCATCATCATCATCATTCAGCCCAACCTCAAGGATACTGGTAGAAAAACATCGCATTCCGCTGGAATGCTAACTTCACGTTTTTTTTCGATTTTTTTAATCTTTCCAAAAAAAAATAATTTAGTTTGGAAATCTATCGTTAGTAACTGTTTGTAACACAAAAATTTCCGTTTGTAACCCAACCTATAATGAAAAAATGTCACTCCTAAAATGCGAAGTTAGCACCCACTTTTTCGAAAATTAAGAATTTTTTTTTGCATTCGTTAGTAACTGGTTAGTAACTATTTGTAACACAAAAATTTTCGTTTGTACCTCAAGGATACTGGTAGAAAACATCGCATTCCGCTGGAGTGCTAACTTCACGTTTTTTTTTTCTTTTTTTTCGATTTTTCCAAAAAAAAAATTTAATTAGAAAGTCCATCGTTAGTAGTGTGTAATACAAAAATTTTCGTTTGTAACCCAACCTTTAATGAAAAAAATTCTCCTAAAATGCGAAGTAAGCACCCACTTTTGCGAAAATTAGAATTTTTTTTTGCATTCGTTAGTAACTCGTTAGTAACTAATTGTAAGACAAAAATTTCCATTTGTACCTCAAGGATACTGGTAGAAAAACATCGCATTTCGTTGGGATGTTTACTTCACGATTTTTTTCGATTTTCTGATGTTTCTCAAAAAAAAATCAGTTTGAAAGTTATACTAGTAACTGTTTGTTACACAAAAAATTTTGTTTGTAACCTAACCTAATTATAATGGGAAAATTACAACCCCTAAAAGCAAAGTTATCACCTATATCCTCAGAAAATAACATTTTTTTTTTCTCCAAATAGTTCTTCGTTAGTAAATATTTGTAATTCGAAAATACTACGCCTTATATGGATATTATGCACCCATATTCTTAACAGTTCTCGATTTTTTTTGTTTCGAGAGTAACTATCTTCTACACCAAAATTTTCTTTTCTAGAGGAAATCTGATATCGTACTCGAAGTTACTTCAATTATAGAATTTACATACACATAATTCCTGTTTAATGCATATTGAAAAAAGCAGTAAGTTCATTATTTTCAACACAATATATCTTATATTCGGTTGATATATTATTTTTATCAGTCATTTCATTGGAAGATTTAGCAGGTACACGAAAGAATGTAATACGCGGATATCCCTATACGTGATAAGTATTTCACTTAATGAATTATATATTTTTATGTGGTAGATTTCATTTAGCCGAAACTTGCTTCCAAATATTGACTATAAAATATCCTATGAATAAAAACTCCCATATGATTTAAATAAAAGTGTATTCTCAAAATAAGAATTTGTTATACATTACATTATATTCAAATGCTTCATTTGTGTTGATAAAGAGATGACTGCTGAATATAGTTTCCAATAATACTTCATTAGAATATATCAGGCAATTATAGTGTCCTTGCAGCGATCCCAGAAACATACATTTAAAGTTTGTATGAGCAGATTCAGTCAATTAAATGGTTTCATATATCCGTGCAAACATCTTTTCGTGAGAGCATGTCATGCACTTATACTTTTCCATGAGACTATTTAATCCCTGTCCAATTTTTTCGAGAGCAGAAACGATATTGTATTTGTTTTTTTTTGCAAAAAATCGGAAAAAAAAACGTGAAGTTAGCACCCCAGCGAAATGCGATGTTTTCCTACCAGTATCCTTGAAGTACAAACAAAAATTTTGTGTTACAAATAGTTACTAACGAGTTACTAACGAATGTAAAAAAAAAATCTTGATTTTCGAAAAAGTGGGTGCTAACTTCACGGACACACATCTCACACTTCCAGAGATCCTACATGACCTATATAAAACATCCAATTTGGACCATCCTGTATAATGTATTCATCAACGAGAACGAACTAGTTTTTCAACTCAAAATCAATATTCATTCTGAATAGTCAGCTGTCTAAGTATCTGTCATTTTTTCACATTTGACAAGTAAAGAATACACCATTACTAAAAATGGAAAGATACAGCAATGAATTGAAATTACTAACATTTACCACAAAGATGGTGAAAATATTGCAGTCAAAGCACTTTTGGGTGGTCGTGAAGCACCTTCTGAATCAACAATAGTGAAACTGATGGAAAAATTTCATCAGTTGGGAAAAGTTGGTGAAGAATCGAAACCGTGTGTGTCGGTCAAGAATAATTGAGAATATTGCTGCTTTAGTTCGTAGTTTCGACGAAAACACAGACTTGTCGATTCATCGTAAGGTCTATGCCAATCCTCCACAATCGATTGAAGATTTAATTTGTAAATTTATCGACATATTGCCGCAAATGTGCCAATTGGGAATGGAAAATTCATGAGAAGAATATGATGCTCCAACCATGGTCTGTGTGGCTTTTGGCTTTGACTGATATCGTTTTTCATCGTTAATGGCATACCTTCCTCTTTACAATGAAATAAACATCCAATGATTTCTCTTAAAATATATTTTTTTTAAATAGCAAAATGAAACCTCTTATTGGAAAACCATTCATAAACTTTGTATGAAGGAGAAATTGTATTCGACTATTTTAGGCGGCTTTGAGATATCCGGTTCAGGAAAACTAATTGGTTCTGTGTGTGCTTCTTTAGTGTGTCTTTTCGTCACCTGAGGCATAAATTGCTTACCCACAGGGAAATGATGGATCGTTAGTTCCGAGTGAAATTTCTTCTCTGATCGATCAAACCTGGGAAATTATCGGTCACAAACAGAAGCTTGAACCACTGCATTAGCATTCCACTAACCCACTAGCTGTAATGGATCAATTCTAAGCTCTATTCACTTTCTTGATAGAAACCTGTTGACAATTTTTAGTAAAAAGCATTTTTCCCAACGAAGTGTTTGATTTTATTTGACTCGAAGTACCAAAATGTTGTTTCTTCTGACTGGAAGTACCAAAACTGTTGCTTAATTCTTGTTTGAAGGACTGTATAATGTTGATTGTGGATGAAGGAAAATACGATAACGATTTTATCTTTTTTAATATGCTTTCTTAAGCGAGAGAACACAAACTTCGAATAGAGCTGTAATTGTAATAAAACTCATAACTTATGAAAACTGAATTATGGAAGCACTCGATAGAGGTGAGAGCATGGTGCGACTAAGCAAAGAGTTGAAACACACAGGAATTCTTCTTTTTCCTGTGTAAGCCTTAACAACATACATCATATCATCTGTTAATATAATGCTATGGTTCTTTACAAATATTGAACGTCGTTATAACCGTAGTTAATCATGACTAAAACAAGTTTTACACTTCATAATTGAATGATAAGAGTTTTTCAATAAGAGGTTTCATTTTGATATTATAAAATCATATTTTATAAGGAATGAATGGGTGTTTATTTCAATGAAAAGAGGAAAGTATTCCATTATCGATGGAAAACAAAGCAAAATGGCCACCACGGCTACAGTTACAGCACCATATCCTTTTCATGAAATTTTCCGGAGGCAACTCACTGCCCCAATCAACGTTACGGCTACTTGCGTGTTCATCAGACACTATAGTGCCAATGGCACGCTGAGCCATGCATTTCCGCCTTCATAGCTCGCTTGCGCTCTCTATCCCCTAAGTGCACCTGCGTACCTCCTCCTCTGGTAGGTCGTCGGCACTGGGGGGAGTATGTAGTGACTCTGTCTGCTCACAGATGGTGCTATGGCTATAAGCGCCACACTACATCGGCCCCGGCGGATTTAAAGGAGTTGTCGCGTTACAACAGAGTCACTTCTCCACGATGGTATGAGAAGGTGTGTTTTAGGTAGAGATCGCTGGAATGGCTAACCGATGAGTCCACCAGCGATCTCGGGACGAAACACAAAACCCCTGGGAGATGGCGCACCTCGTAACTTGGCTCATGAACGTCTCGCCAAAGTGGTGATCCCGACGTGATAGCGGAAAGCTGCAGCCCTAAAAGTATTAAAATAAACATAAACGTTTTGAAGGGTTATATGAAGTGAACAAACACACAACACAACAAAATCAGACATCCGATTTGCAAGTAATGGATATCAGAAATTTAAACCAATGTTCATGAATCAACTTGTATCTCCGAAACTATGTCTCAGAATGCATATCAACCTACTTTTCTGAAAGGCCTGAATGACCTGCAGGCACAATTGACTAAAGCGAACTACTCATGTTAATCCCAGTATATAAATATTCCAATATTTAGCTAGAAAATTTCAGAATATGAAGTAAATGTTCCCAGTAAGATTCAATGCTCAAATAATTGATTGATAAAACAAGTTCCGATTGAATGGAGGGAACAAATAGATTCAAAAGTTAGGTACCTATATCGTATTCAAAGTATACGTATGGCATGTTCTGATGAACAGAATTCGACATCGCTGATGAATTTTCACACAATCTATATATGTTAATATAACGTCAAGCTCACTTTTCATCCTGACACGGAGATGTGAACTGGTAAATTGGTTTTGTCCTCACCAACAGTGCATTACGTGTCTTCCACGATGTAGGGTCGAAATCAGCCCGTTAGGAGAATTATTGACCTCATTTCCAATATTTCCATATAGGTGATGCCTATATTACAATAATAATATATAGTTATAAGAAAATTTATTTCATGGTGAATCTATTGTTTCGAGATCGTATGATAAATTATAATTACTTAAGGAGATTGTTTACTAATATAATTAGACCTCGTCCAAAAAACTAGTATTTTTGAATACAATACAAAATCAGTTGTTGTGTGAAAAAACAGCGATGTTGTGCAAAAACTGATAATACGAGATCGTAATGTAACATACAGAGAGATAGAGACACGTTTGCACATTAGTTTCACTTGCATACTTTTGATTTTACATGAATATTTGGCTATAAAAAAATTGTTCCCGTTGAGTACTTAATAATTTGACAATCACTTAGAGAGAGGCTTATATCAATTGGTAAAAAGAAATGTTCAAAAGATTTGGATATATGCTTATGAACACGAAACTGAGCAGAAGTCGAAAATTAAGATCTTCCAAAATAAACTAAATCCACAAAACTTGTTCCTACTCGAAGCACTTCGAATCAAATGGTCGCTTGTTTTTTCGTAATAATCGGAAATGTGGCAATTGTACCATCGAGTCAACGAAACACTGTCAATTTTGAGTAGTACACGAACATTTTTCCACCTGTTACGGAGTTTCTGAAAAAAGAAATCGCGCAGAATCATAATGACAACGCGAGCTGTCACGTTTTGGCTCGAACAAGTGAATATGAGTGGTCAAAACGTCGAATTGAAGAGTCATCCACCGTACAGTCCAGATTTAGTACCCAATGACTTCTCGTTGTTCCCTCTCATAAGAAATATATTGCGTGGCGAGCGTTTTCAATAACAAATGATAGTTGATACCTCCAAGCATGTTTTGAAGCTACTTGATTCAGAGTGCAAAAATTGTTTTGAAAATTGATTCAATGGTATGAAGAAGTGTATTAATCTTCATGGAGTATATTTTGAGAAACAATGAAGCCGTTCAAATTATGTATGTATTATATGTATAGTGTGTTTATCCATTCCC
The DNA here is from genome assembly GCF_914767665.1 of Harmonia axyridis. NCBI lineage: Eukaryota > Metazoa > Arthropoda > Insecta > Coleoptera > Coccinellidae > Harmonia > Harmonia axyridis. The sequence goes on along the minus strand of NC_059502.1, from coordinate 50,899,826 downwards.
GAAATATAAAAGGCAACTCATCTAACTAGTCAGAAAGGGGTGGAACACTGAATCTGGTGATATATCAAATATTTGGTGTCAAAGAGATACAATGAAACCACAGACACATTGCTTGGGCTCAGGCAGGTAGTAATGACCAGATAACACGAAATCTTAACACCTTCAATCTCAACAAAGATATACCTATCTAAGTATGATCGATAATACACACATCGCCAAAATTATTGGACCTCCTTATACTTGTCGGAATGAGATACTGTTAATATAAGTCGATAAATGTATTACAAAGTACATTTAATTAGTTCATGTAACCAATGCAATGGCTGAATTTAATCTAAACTAAACAAGAAAAAAATCACAAACGGAAAATAGTTCATAATAGGTACAATGATTACCAGAAACTGAAATAAAGAAGAAAACCACTTTAGAGGGAAATCAAAATTGCATTAATATTCGGTTTGACCTCCCCTGTTCTGTAGTAAAGTGTTAGCGCGCCAGTACATGGAAATAATAAGGGAGTTAATGGTATTCATTGAGATGTTGTTCCAATTTTCTTGGACCGCGAGTGTGAGTACCTGGAAAGTGCTAGGAGGATTCATTCTATTTGATTTTCGAAAAGAGACTCCACCCTCAACTGGTCACTGTTTAGTGGTATAATTGGACCTTATTCATTCCAAAATGAGACTGGTACAACTATACAGTGAATTGATAGTGATTTCTGATTTTTTAGGGCCGGAATTGGTAGATATGATATGATGTTTATTTTCAACGTTAGCCAAGGCGTTACGTGCCACATAAGCAACGAATCAATTCTAATTTTGCAAAGAAAAGTTTCCTGGTCGTGTTATTTCTCATAAAAGAAGTGATCACAATTGGCCAACGAGATCATGTGATTTAACACCTTTAGACTTTTTCTTTGGGGCGACGGTATAGATCAGGTTTACGCTAATACTCCACAATCAATTTAAGATCTCCTGGAATGGAATTCTTGAAGTTATAGAGCCACAAATGTGTGAATTGGTATGAGAAATTGCGGATGATCTTAAGATCTTTTTCATGGTTAGTTGTATGGAGGACTGTTTTAGATTGCAAAGAGCATTAATGGAATTATTGAAATGGTGATCATCTGAAGTTGAATTTGCATATCATTTATACTGTTTGATGGTCAGATGTCATTTGTTCCTCACATAGATGACCTGCTGAGTGCTACTTCTAAGTTGTACGGCATCATAGTTCGAAACGCAAGACATTTTCAGAGCTCCGGAACTTTTGTTCTGCTGTTTAATACTCTGGAGAGGACCAGTATGCCTTTTTCGTATGGCTGCCTATTTATTACATAGTCATAGTCAGCGTTTGGAATCAGTTCAGCACACATCTTATAAATTTGTTTCATATAAAGAGGAGCGTGGAGAGGATGGTGTCTATCCTCCGAGAAATGCCGACCATACTGTATAGGGTGTTTTTTTTCGAGGTATATAACTTTAAGTTGGCATTGCTGTTCGAGATGGCGACCGATTTAATAGCTGTCAAGTGATTTATTCTCAGTTTGGTTCGGCAATTCATCATGAATAGACTTACGCCTGAACAACGCTTGCAAATAGTGCAATTCAATTTCGAAAATAATGGTTCTGTGCGGAATACGTATCGCGCACTACGTCCATTAGCGATGAAGCGCACTTCTGGTTGAATGGCTACGTCAACAAACAAAACTGCCGCATTTGGAGTGAATCTAATCCTCAAGTGTATTTCAAAACACCGTTACATCCAGAAAACTGACTGTTTGGTGCGCTTTATGAGCTGGTGGAATCATTGGTCTGTACTTCTTCAAAAACGATGATGGCCAGAACGTTACAGTCATGATTACTAACTTTTTCATTCCTGAATTGAACAACCATGATGTCCAGGAGCTGTGGTTCCAACAAGACGGCGAAACATGTCACACAGCTCCTGCTACAATCGATTTATTGAAAGACACGTTTGGTGACCGCCTAATTTCACGTTTTGGACCTGTGAATTGGCCTCCAAGATCTTGTGATTTAACACCGCTAGACTACTTTCTGTGGGGCTATGTAAAGTCATTGGTCTATGCGGATAAGCCACAAACCCTTGACCATTTGGAAGACAACATTCGCCGTGTTATTGCCGATATACGGCCACAAATGTTGGAAAAAGTCATCGAAAATTGGACATCCAGATTGGACTACATCCGAGCCATCCGTGGCGGTTATATGCCAGAAATCATATTTAAAATGTAATGCCACAAGATTATCTTGCAGATAAATGAAATTCATATCAATCGAATAATCCATCGTTGTTTAATTGCAATTTAAAGTTCTATAGCTCTAAAAAAACACCCTTTACTTTTGAGTAAGTTCGGTTCTTTTTCTTTGGCTGATCGACGGGGTTTGCAGGCGGTCATCTTTCATTCTTTCTCTACAGGCTGGTTCACGCTGATGTTGATTGTCCATACCTACTAGAGAGGCTTTACTTTTATATTCCAAGGACCAACATGAGATGTAGCCCTTTGTTTTATTTAGTCTCTCGTAGGAATAATTGCATGATTCGAACGCCCATTCAGCATATGTGTAGCGTGTAGCCTAATGAACAATTTGTGTGATAATTTCTTTGACAATTTGAACACTGTACAACAGAGATATCTCGATTGAAGAAGATGATGATAATTTATTTTTGTTAATTTTCATGTGATTGGGTTTTACCTGTAGAAAAATAAAGCTGTTTATTTATTTGTTTATTATTTATTTATGACAAGGATATGGTTCTGCAACCGCAGCTGTGGCGGCCATTCGCCTAATATCATTTTTCATTGTTAATGGCATACCTTGTTTTTACAATTAACATCCAATGATTTCTCTTAAAACATACTAATTTTTTTCCAAAACAAAATGAAAACTCTCATGGGAAAACCCTTTAGTTTTCAATAGTTTCCTCAGGTATTTGAATGACAGTCTGATGGTATAACAAACCGAATTCCAAAACCTTTTTGTAATTTCTCTTTCACGTGAGATATTCCTTTCGATATCGAAAATAACGGAGAATTAAAATGTGTTAGTTGTGAGTCCATTAGGATGAACTATACAGGGTGGGCAAATTTCGATGTTTTAGCACTACAACTTTTGAACCAGAGGTGATAGACAAAATCTGATACCCACTTCTCGATCTCTTTTTCTGAGAAACTAACAAGAGTAGTATTCATTTTTGGCCACCTTTTTTTGTTTTCGAGTTATAAGCGAAAATTGGAAAAATGGCGATATCGAAAAACATTTATGTCTCCGCTAATACTGATGATAGAGCTCTGAAATTAAAACATTATACAGGCACTTTTTTACGTAAAATCCAGTGGCGTGCTCGTATTTCCGAAAGGGTTTTTAATTACGAAGCTATGACCCAAAGTTATGTTTTTTTAAATGGGAACACTAGATTTTTGTGCCATTTTCTGAAAGCTTAATTTTTCCTGATTTCAAAAATATATAACATCGTATGGTTTGTATCAATATGAATAATAGAAAATGGTCAAAAACCTTTTTTTACTTAAGAGTCTCAATATTTCTATGGTTTCAACTGTTGATGAGCCTTCCTATAACAAGAGCAGTGTCCTTCCGTCAACTGATTATTTCTATGCTTTTCACTTATTTCTACAAAATTCGAATCTATATTTATTTTATACGAATAGTTTCGAAAAGATAAACGAACTTGGAAAAAGTTTCCTAGGTAGCTTGAACACAGTTTCAAATATTCATCTATTGAAATATCGAGAAGAGGTGTCGACTGTGCATTGTGCAATTGTTGTCATTATTAGGTTAAATATTATTTCTTGTTTGTCCCTTCGTAATTAAAATGTTGAGTTCAATCAGATATGCATTGTTTCATATGCTGTTCAAAATGGATTGGTACTTGTGCGTATTGATTCTGGAGACCTATGTAAATAATCTCCTGATACATGCATCTCAATACAACTCTTTCGATTGAAAAATTCGATCTTGTGGTTTCTCCGTTATTTCCGAATCATTTTTTAGATAAAAAATTTATAAAACATATCTAGATTCGAATTTTGTAGAAATAAGTGAAAAGCATAGAAATAATCAGATTGACGGAAATCTGTTATAGAAAGCTCCAATTTTCTGTGTTCATCAACAGTTGAAACCATAGAAATATTGAGACTCTTAAGTGAAAAGAGGTTTTTGGCCATTTTCTATTATTTATATTGATCCGAATCATACGATGTTATATATTTTTGAAATCAGGAAAAATTAAGCTTTCAGAAAATGCCACAAAAATCTAGTGTTCCCATTTAAAAAAACATAACTTTGGGTCATAGCTTCGTAATTAAAAACCCTTTTGAAAATACGAGCACGCCACTGGATTCTACGTAAAAAAGTGCCTGTATAATGTTTTAATTTCAGAGCTCTATCATCAGTATTAGCGGAGATATAACTGTTTTTCGATTTCGCCATTTTTCCAATTTTCACTTTTAACTCGAAAACAAAAGAAGGTGGCCAAAAACGAAAACTACCCTTTTTAGTTTCTCAGAAAAAGAGATCGAGAAGTGGGTATCAGATTTTGTCTATCTCCTCTGGTTCAAAAGTTGTAGTGCTAAAACATCGAAATTTGCCCACCCTGTACATAGAAGAACCGACGAAGAACCCTAAATTACCCCATCTCTGTCATTGTAGTTTTCGCGACCGTACTTTCACAAACCTAGTTTAAGTTCAAAATATCATTAGAGTCCAGTCCTGTATTTTGATTTGTTGTCGTTCTCCCTCAGGTATCGATTCGGACAGCAAACGCGCTAAGACGTTGCCAGTCCTGGCTCCCAACTCGGAATTGAGTTAGTCGTGAGGGAGGTATAGTTCATGTAAACTAAGCGTCAGCGACGTAACTCAAATTAAGGTCTCTTGTTGCGGCTAATCAGATGAGACCGCGCCACATGCTCCCGAAACATCCTACGGGAAACCCTCAGATTTAAGCTCTCAACCAGACCAGATGGATAACCGAAGTGAATAGCAACCGACCGGAAGGATTCTATCCAGAGTCTTCATTAAAAATTAACTTACACATTTTGATAATGAATTTATCAAATTTAATGAATTTATTTGAAAGATAGGAAACAGTATGTGAAAATTGTCTGTACACTCAGTAAACCAATAATTGTTGATACTGGAATACCACAGGGAACAGTTCCGGGACCATTGTTGTTTTTGATCTTAATAAACCAACTCTGCTCTGATCCGAATCTTGACATTATTTCATACGCTGGATGATTCTGTATTAATTTTAAGAGGTGGAAATTGAGAGAAAACACGGAATGCGGCTGAGGAGGGGTTGAGGTTGTTCAATATGTGGTTAACGGAAAACTCAGTCTGAATGTTGCGAAAACTAAATTTTTAACCCTTTCCCTCACAGTGAGTGGCCAAGCAAATGACTACCCTTTGCCTGTCTATTCAACCGATTGCATTGGTGATCCTGAGTGCTACTGTCCCTTTATTGAAAAAGCTGAACAGATAAAATATTTGGGCATTTTCATTGATCAACACCTTAGGTGGGATAGACAAGTCGCTTACCTGGTAGAAAGGCTAAAGGGCATGTTTCATGTTTTCTATAGGCTGAGAAGTGTTCTTTCGTGAACTGTAATTTCTCGAGTCTATAAAGCGATAGTGGTGTCAATGTTGAGATATGGAATTGTTATCTGGGGTGGTGTTTTAAATAGCCACTTAAAAAATTTAGAAATTGCGCAAAACACTGTCCTAAAACCATGCGTAAGGTAGAAAGAAGATATAATACTAAGAAATTATATTCTCAAATTGGAGAACTAAATATTCGACAGTTATATATTTACAAATATATCTTAAGGCAAATAGGAAAGAAGAAAATGTTGTTTGATCACACATATCGAACTAGATATGCTAGAAATCAAGAATTTGTGTTACCCAAATTCAGGAGCACCCATGTTCAGCACAGCTAACTTTATCATGGTCCTAAATTCTATTGCCAACTACCGCTTCATTTGAAAAGTAACATCAACATAAGAAACAGGAAATATAGAAAGGATCTCAAAATGTATATAATCGAAAATTCGGCTGTATTCTACTCCATTATTTGTGGGAAACGATAGCCAACATTTTATGTAGATATGAAGATATAGTATGAGAAGATCTTGATTTTGCTTGTGTCTTCATTTGAAAAATAAATGTTTTAATTGGCACACTATGAATGATGGCTTGATTGCGGCTTGGCATCATCCTATGTAATGAAAAGTGTAACTAGGGAAATTATGTGTCGGGTTTTCTTTTTTTTTTTGTTAATTTGGGTATTTAGGACTTTATGACTTTATGCTAAGGTGATGAGTTCTTATGTTTATACTTATCAATAATGTATTTTGGAATGAATACATTTGAAATTGAAGAACAACGAGTATGCTGGGTGTCTCATTCAAAATTGTCCACCCTCAATAACTCAACAACGAAATAGAATTTGTGAAAACACTGAGACAGGTCGATTTTTGATGAAAGGGGGACATTATTTGGGATACAAAGCTTGTTTTTACTAGCAACCTCCTGGAGAGGGTTGCAACCCCATCAGAAATTTGAATATGGAAAGTGGGTAGTTTTGTAGCACATACATTTGATGTATGCACGGATTCAAATTTGTATGAACCTGCAGTTTGTGTTCTATAAAGTGAAAATTCACAAAGTTATACAGAGTGTTGTTTTTTGTTTGCAACTGATTACCTGTTACCTTAAATTTATGTACCAACTGAATGATAAACATTTTAATCAGGATGTCCTTCATTTAAAATCCTCGCAGCACAGTCATTTTTCTGGAAATAAATTTTTATTATTTCCTTCCTTTCCTCCAACGTGTAAACCATTTTGTAATTTTTATTAAGAACTGATAAAACTGATAAAAATAATTCTGCAATACCTACAGAATACTGAAACGAAATTTTCTGAAAGCAATAATCTCTTTGCGTATTGCCTACACCTGGCAGTACAGATTCAGATAAGCATGAAGGGAAAAATGGCATTTAACACTTTTTAATCACCTTATTGTTTGTTTTTGCTTCGTCTTCGAGCAAAAAATAATCACAGTTTTATCGCTGCATGCAATCTAATGGTGAGAAATTTGTGGTGAACTTTTACTTATAGTGTATGTTAAAAATTTTTTTTTCAATAGATATTATAGGTACTATCGATTAGAACATTTCTGTTTCATTTAGTTTTATCGGTACCATAATTTTATAAAAAACACCCTGTAACTTTGTGAATATTTTCTTGTGAAACTTTCTTCCAGAATTGCTATTGTTTCGTTGCTTGTTCAGCACTTTGGACTATTTTGATAAAAAAAATCGTCGTCCACATCATAAACGCATAAAAAAAATGATTCCATTCTCCGTGACAATCATTTTCAAATAAGTCCAATTACGCTACCAGTCCAAAAACTGCACCAAACAGTAGAGGATGGGGAGGCTTTCCATCTACGGATTCAGCATTGTATCAAGATATCTAAGCAATCACACACTGAAAATAATTTATTACGCAACAATAGAAGCAAGACTAAGATTCGGAATTATATTCTATGAATCAGGGAACATCACGTCGATATTCGTGCTACAACAAAGGGCCATCCGAGTCTTATTTGGATTGAGCAGAATACAGTCCTGCCGAGGTATCTTCAGAACGAACAAATTACTAACAATATATGCAATATATATATATACAAGAAAGTCTTATCTATCTTCACAAGAACAAGAACAAATTGGATCAACATCTGAACGAAAATAAGCTAATATGCAATATTAAAAACAAAAACTACACCTACCCTGAACATCGCCTGAAAAGTACAGAAGATCAAATAGAATATATATGCCTAAGATTCTTCAATGCGCTGCCAGCCAAGATTCAAACGGAGGAAAATTTCAAAAAATTAAAAAAAACATACATGAACATTTAATTAAACTAGAACCATATACTTGAGGATTTTTTTGTAAAGAGTAAATATTAATTTTTGACACTGTTTCATTTGTTCTTTCTTTTTTGTGAATGAGAACCTTCTGAAATAAAGATTGTTATTATTATTATTTCAAATAATCATTGTTGGATTTTTATGAATCCCAAAGGCGACAATTCTGCTTATTACTCGTAACTTAGCATTCGAGATTCCCAAATGAAAATGGACCTTTCACTGAAGATGATTTTTCGATGAAAATCCGGATCATAATTCGATGCACTTCAAGAACCGAATCAGTGAAGATAAGACGTTGCTGGTGATTGACCGGCATGTGTTCTTGTGTTAAATGAACTTAAGATTCAAGTCTTTCTGCAAAATACGTTTTTAAAATACCTAATTCGCAAGATGGCCGAGAAATTGACAAACCTGTGTTTTCGTCAACACTACGGCTATATCAGCGATATTGTCAGTTTTCCTGAGCGACGCACACGGTTTCGATTATTCTCATCAATAACTTGTCCCAAGAACTTAAATTTTTTCTCCAATTTCGCTATTGCTGATCGAGAAGGTACTTCACGACGACCCAAATGTGCTCTAGTTTTGCGAACTGTGGTTGCAAAATTTCCACCATTTTTGAGTGAATTTAACAATTTCAATGCCTTGTTGAAGTCTGTATCGTTCCATTTTCACTGATGGCGAAGTTTTTACTGGTCAAATGTCAAAGGATGATAGCTGCCCAGATAGCAGGTTATTCAAATCGAAACCTACTATTGGAAAATTCTTTAGTTAATATCCATAGTCACTCCAATGTTCATTGCGAATTTCAGTTGGATCGTTTCATCAGAACTTATAAATCTTATCATCTAGATAAAATAAGTTACAATTGACATCATGAAATATTACAGTTGAGTGTTCTCTTATAGGCGCATGAATGACCTAGCGCTCGATATAAAAGTTTGATTCAAGCAGATAAAAGAGCTCCTGACACTAAGTCAGCGGTTTTCTTGAATTTTAATTCAACTATTTGAGGTTACAGGTATGCTAGAAGCAAAGCGATGAAATTATTTTCGCACGTAAACAATTGCCATTGTTCACTAAGTAATGCAACATCGAAGATTTCTTAACAGAATTGACAAACTTGATTTTGTCAGAAACGTACCCATTTGGATAAAAACAGCCATATATTTTGTTTTTTGAATAACAAATGACTTGTGTGATACCTCTTTGAAATCACTATAAAATAGACAATTTATTGGTGTAATGTGCAGCAGTAGCTCGGTACATTTTTTTTCCACTACGATGGGCTAAACTTCATGAACAAAATAATCCATTACCAAAATTTCCAATAAAAATATTTCTCATAGCCCCCCTTTAAAATTTTCGGAGGATGTTTTTAATGTAAACGTTAAAATCATTCTTCAGCAATATTTTACTGAAAAAATTAACCAGAAAGATGTAAAATTGTACCAACCGTGAAGGCAAAACTATTGAAAGGGGCAAAAATTCATTATTTTCAAAAAAAAAATAACTCAAAAACGGTAAGACTTCTATAATGGGCATTTTGTCATAGCAGGTGGGTTATCCTTTGATCTACATTCTCCCTCGGTTTGACGTGGTCTTTACGGGACACCCTGTATGTTTATTAATTTCACATGAACGAAATCAATATGAATACCCGAATTTGAAAATGCCTATTTTTTTCCATTTTCACAGTCGAAGCCCTTATGTAGAACCATAAATATTCAGCAAGCATAATAATCCATTATTTTGCACCTGCTCTGCCCTGTAGGTACTCGTCTCTGCAATTGGGTTCGGGATCAGTCACCTTGAAACTAATCACTGTTTGACAAAATTCTTCGAACGATTCATTAATTTGCATTCTGGAATTGTCTCCGTCTTTGTTTGCACAAGTCGGGCTGTGGGTACTCTACTTAATTGGTTTTACCAAGATGGAAACGTGCCCCGGATGCGATGCACAAAATCCAAGAAGACGTGTACTTTAAGTGTTCAAGAAAACCAATTTCGAAGAAGATTCATTCTGATCGAATCAATACGCATTCGCTAAATACAATGAGTTGGGAGTCGAGATATTATCATTCAGATTCAAACCGCATATCGCAATTCAGGAAAATGTCTGAAATTTGGGAGAAGGTTTCAATAATTATTAATTTAAATGAACCGATTTATGCAGTTGGAACGGGAACAGCGTCGTCAGATATTGACGAACAGAAAGTCTGTGAGAAACTATATAAGATACAGACGAGTGGTCCATTAAATGAAAAATTCAAATAAACAATACAGAAAATGCCAGTGGTCATTAGCGGTCAACTCAGATCTGAGGATAGACGTGGCAAAACCATAAAAAACGCAGGGGGTAAAACAAACTCAACTATGACCAGACTTCGCCCACTTAGGAAGAAAAACCCAAATGAACCAATTTACAAAACTGAGAATGATCAAGTCAATTGCAAGACCTCAACTAACATAGATCGGCTATCTAGGATTATGTAGCCAAAAGTAATTTCAGTAACAAAGCGTAAGAAAGCAGCAAACCTACAAAGACTTAGAAAAGGAACTGTCACAGATTTCCTGAAGAGAAAGATCGAGAAAAATTTAAAAAAAAAAGGAAGTCAACATTCGAATTAGGAGCTAAAAACTAGTTTTCTACAACCGTGTTGAAGATGTGATTAGGATACCCCGATACTCCCGAGAGACAACGAAAGAACAGAAATTGGGTAAAACTCAATTTCAAATATCAAAAAGAAGAGATTCTCCTAAGAAAGGAGAGCTTATAGAGAGCATATCAGAAGCACTGCACCAACATCTACATCCAGAAGTTCTAGCTTTGGATTTGAGCAAGGCATTCGACTGTGTCATAAAAGAAATCTTGATGAGCAAACTCGAATATTATGGAATAAGAGGTATTGCATATAAAATCATTGACTCTTATCTCAGTGACCGAATACAGATAGTAAAGTGGCAAGGTAGGAACTCTGATAAGAGAAACATTGATGTGGGAGTCCCACAGGGATCTATACTGGGACCGGTGCTCTTTTTGTTGTACGTGAACGACCTGCCTGCTAATGTTTCATGTCATAAATCATTTATATATGCTGATGACACAACCATCATAAATTTGGCCCGAAATTATGAGGATCTAGACCAACTGAACCATGAAACGATGCTCCAAGCTGATAGATGGTTTGATGTCAACGGCCTTAAACTGAATGCTGAGAAGATGCAGAGCCTGAAGTTTGAGATGAACAGGCAAGAAAAGGGAGACCTTAAACTATTGGGTATAACTTTTGCGAACGATCTAAGTTGGAATAACCATATATTGATCCTGACAAAGAAATTATCGACGGCTCTATATAGTATGAGGCGTATGAGGGCTATCTCTACGAAGGAGTTTGCAAACTTACCTACTACTCGAACTTCCATTCTGTCGCTACTTACGGGATCCTCATCTGGGGGTATAGCTCTGGGTTGAAACAGGTGCTCCTGAAACAGAAAAAAGCAATAAGAATTATATGCGGAGTATCAGGCACTACTAGCTGTCGAGGTCTTTTTAAGGAGCAGGGTATACTTACCGTGACGGCTGTGTTCATCTTGGCTTGCCTCAAATACTCACATGGTAATAAAACACGGTTTCAACGTAATTGTGACGTTCATTCCTACGATACTAGGCATAGAGAGGACTTTATAGTTGGATACCACCGAATGAAGACCACTCAGACCGCTGTAAATTGTTGGTGTTTGAGACTCTATAATAAGATACCCGATCGGCTTAGGGAACTGGATCATCGGAGGTTTTGCGCAGAAATAAAAAAAGTCCTTCTGGAGAATACTTTCTACACCCTTCAGGAATTTCTTGATCATTCGTTCTGACAGATGTTTGTTTGGCTTTCTTGTTGAGTGTTATAGCTTGTTTTATATAATATACTGCTGTGTATTCGTTTTTCTTTCTATATGTATATTTAAATGAATTTTGACGTGCCATGTAATATACTATAATGTTATCTTTTGATGGCGAATAAAATTATTATTATTATATTATTATTATTATTAAGAATTACAAAGGTATACACACAAACCACAAAAAAAAGTGATAGGTTTTCAAACAAAAATAGTCAAAAGGTTAATAAGTAAATAGATGTCCGGAGTCTTAAAACTGCAGGTAAGGGTTAATAAGAAAGGCCTGAAAAAGTGACATCACAAAGTGATTTTTGGACCGCTACATACATTGGAAGAACTTGCAGACAACTCAAGACAAGAATACAGGATCACCTGAGATACCCAGATAAATCTGCCTTTGGACACCACATTTCGTTCAGCAGACACTCCTTCAGCCCACATGAGAATGCGAGAATTTAGCTTCAGTCAAACACGAAGAATTACACAAAGTTAGACATCAGAATCATCGGATCGATTGACTGCAGAAATTGAGAGAAAAGTTCTCGATCTCTTTCACCAAAGACATAAATCGATGGAAATCATGGTCAAATTGAACGAATTGGGATTCCAACTACTTGACCTCCAGCATATGCTCCAGATTTGATACACACTGGGTCAGTAATCACTATTGCTGTAGATATTGTAGACCTTCAAAGAATGCTCCTAGGAAAGAAATATGGCTCTAAATGAAGAAGTGATTGCCAAAGTTGACGCCTGTTGCGAAAGCAAAGATAAATCTTTGGACAGAAAAAATAATTGGAAAGTTAGAGGAGCGTTGAAGTACACGTACCGGGTTTTTCACCATAATTTGAACCTCCCTTCAACTTTGTTACTGAAAGAGGTACAACAAAACGTTTTCTACAAAAGTATCAAGAAATCGACTAGTGATTTTTGAAATGATTAAAAAAAAAGAAATATATAAGTACAGAGTGGGCAACATATTGATTGCAACTTCATTTTTTCAAATGGAACACCCTGTAGATTTTTCTATATTTGATCTCTTGTTCCCCTGATTTCGGATATATTTCATATGTTTGGCCTATCTCTCTTATTTTGAGTACCACAGAGTTTCAAATTTTAAGAACCACCTGGCAAGCTAAGTTATCAGTTCTCAAAAGTAAGGCTGCGATAATTCAAAATGCCTTTTTTGAGATATCTCGTTGGCAACGATATGTGACATACGTTTGTCATCAAATAAAAATATTCATCGAATATGCATTACATAGAAGCGGAAAAATTTGAAATATTTTCACTTTATTTGAAGAACAATAAAAATAAGGAAGCTACAAGAAGAGAATCTATGGAGTTGCATCCAAATCATCGAATTCCAATTTAAAGTGAAAAACGTATGTCATATCGTTGCCAACGAAATAACTCAAAAAAGAGCATTTTGAGTTATTGCAGCTTACCACTTGAAAACTGATTACTGAGCATGCGGTGGTTCTTGAAATTTGAAACTCTGTGGTACTTAGAATAAGAGAGATAGACCAAACATATGTTATATATTCGAAGTCAGGGAAAAAAAGAGCTAATCAAATATAGAAAACTATGGAGGGTGTTCCATTTAAAAAAAAAATGAAGTTGCAATCAATATGTTGCCCACTCTGTATATATTTCGTTTTGTGAAATCATTTTGAAAAATACGATTTCGTGAAACTTTTGTAGACAACATTTTTTATTTGTACCTCTTTTAGTAACAAAGTTGAAGGGGGGGTCAAATTATGGTGAAAACCCGGTACATAAGTACATAAAGTCGATTATTCAAGAAAAAATGTGGTTGTACTGGACTTATATTGAATGAATAATAATAATAATAGATATTTATTTTCATAAACAATTACAGAAAAAAATGTATAGAAAATACGTATAATAATTAGGTATAATTTTATCTCATTTGCTCTGTGAGCTAGACAGCAGATATTGATATTTAGACAATATGATAGGATCTCACGACCAAGGGAAAGGTTTTACTATTTCAAAATGTCCATAGGATATTAATGTAGATACCTATAACAATGAAAGTATGGCTCTACTACACATTCCTATTTACATTTTCTTGAAATCTGTTTTCTTACTGTTATTTCTCAATAATATCAGAAATATCACGGATTGAACACGATCGAATTTGAATTGATTTCATTCTCCTTAAATATCCGATTAAACGGAATGCACATACACCAATCACCTGAAAAGTATTTCGTTGCTCGTATAGGTATTACCGTGTATTTTCATTGAAATTCAAAACTTGTACCCACCGAAACTGGTCGTTAGATAATACAGTGGAATTAAACTATTAATGTTGGTTTCCTTATCTAATCTCCGTCTTCTCGCAAACTTTATGAATATTGATCATAGCGATGCATTATGCGGATTACGGACCATTTAACGTTCCAACAATGTTTGCGAAGAATTAGAAACGTTCGAGTAAATTTCAATCTGACCTAGACTCTGGAATGTACTAATAAAACGGACTACAGAGAAACTTTTCAAGAATGAATGCAGCTACTGTTATTCTGATGAAATTTCATCAAGTTATTAACAAAACAATCCGAGATTTGTGTACCTGTTTCAATGAAACAGTGTACTTCCGTAGCTCCCTCCTTGTTCTAAAAACCGGAATGCTCCCAATTTTCCCGATGTTCATAATGAAATTGGCCCAGGAGATGTTGTTCTGTCAAAAATTCTGCTTTTGTTTCGGTTAGACAATTTATTTATACTAATATAATAAAGAGGTAGGTACCTAACTTTTATTTGCATGTTTGGTTGTTTTTTTATATGTTTTTTGTGAATAGGCTCAATAACTATTGAATCATTTTCAAAAATTCGCTCCCCTGTCGAAAGGTACACTATCGCCGAATAACATAGGCCAAGTTTTATCCTGATATTTCCACGAGATTGGAATCTACTTGAGTTTAACTGGAATAAGTCAGTGAATAAAGCTCTATCGAAATTGTGGATCATTGACATATATCTTATCTTTCACATTGCCTCAAAGAAAAAAGACCAAAGTGTGAAATCACACCATCTAGGTGGCCAATTGTGTCCTTTTCTTCGAGAAATAATACAGCCAGGAAAATTGCAAAATTGGGATTGTTTCTTTGCACATCAATATTTTCCAACTTCGTCCATAAAAAACCATTGATCTTAGCTCAGTACCTCAATCTATTCACGGTAACAGTTGCATCAGCCTGATTTTCGATAAGTCAGAGCTACGGGCAGTAGCAGCTATATTGTCAGTTGTTCTTGAGCAACGCACACGGTTTCGATTCTTCAGTTCACTAACTTGTCCCAACAGCTCGATTTTGCCACTATTTGCTTCACGACGACCCAAAATTGCTTTAGTTTTGCGAACTGTGAATGCAAAATTTTCACCATTTTTGTAGAGAATTTTAACAATTTCAGCATGTTATTGAAACGTGTATCAAACCATTTTTGGTAATGGCGTATTTTTTACTTGTTGAATATCAAAAGATGACAGCGTTCCAGATTGCTGGCTATTCAGAAGCCTCTTATTGGAAAATTTATTCATTAATTGAATCGAAAAAAAGAAGTATATAAGTATGTAATTAAATCTCAGAAGTACAGATTAAAGAGAAGAAGAAAGATGGCTGGTTTATCTGAAAAATAGTAACTAAGTAAAAATACAAGTTACAACGAGAAAGAGTTAAATAAACAAAAATAAAGAAAAAGGCAGAAAAGATTTTGAAGAAGTAATGGAGAAACTTCTGAAGAAGAACCAAGTTAGTTTACATAGTACTAAAAGATATAGGAAACAATACAGTATTCCAATAAAGTGCTGTGGGTTGTGGTCCTTATACTGTGACTAAAGTAGTTCACGGCCAAGGACAAATTTTTGACCCCCCCTCTGACTTTGTTAATAAATGAGGTACAAAAAAATGTTTTCTACAAAAGTTTCACGAAATCGACTAGTGTTTTTTGAAATGATTTCACAAAACGAAATATATATAGAGTGGGCAACATATTGATAGCAACTTCATTTTTTCAAATGGAACACCCTGTATATTTTCTATATTTGACTAGCTCTCTTCCTCCTGATTTCAAATATATAACATATATTTGGCCTATCTCTTTTTTCTGAGTACCACAGAGTTGCAAATTTTAAGAATCCCCTGGAAAGCTAAGTAATCAGTTTTCAAGTGGAAGGCTGCGATTACTCAAAATGTCCTTTTTTGAGTTATCTCCTTGACAACGATATGACATACGTTTTTCACTATAAATTGGAATTGGGTGATTTGGATGCAACTCCATATATCCTCTCCTTTCTTATTTTTATTGTTATCCACATAAAGCGAAAATATTTCAAATTTTTCCGCTTCTGAGTAGAGCATATTCGATGAATAGTTTTATTCAATAACAAACGTATGTTATATATCGTTGCCAACGAGATAACTCAAAAAAGGGCATTCTGAATTATCGCAGCCTTTCAATTGAAAACAGATTACTTAGCTTGCCAGATGGTTCTTAAAATTTGAAACTCTGTGGTACTCAGAATAAAAGAGATAGGCCAAACATATGTTACATATTCGAAATCAAGGGAAAAAGAGCTAGTCAAATATAGAAAAATATACAGGGTGCTCCATTTGAAAAAATGAAGTTGCTATCAATATGTTGCCCACTCTGTATATATTTCGTTTTGTGAAATCATGTTAAAAAAAATATTCGATTTCGTGAACCTTTTGTGAAAAACATTTTTTTCGGCAACCGTCCAGGAAGTGCTCACTTTCCGGACGCTTTTTCTCTGAGAAAGTAACATTTCCCGGCCTAGTCCGGAAAGTACGTACTTCCCGGACTAGGCCGGAAAAGAATCATAGAATCCATAGCAACCGAGATAACGGCTGACAGTTCATATGAAATTAGTTGTCAAAAATTTGCATGTTTTTTTATAGCAATCGCAATAAAATATGGAAAGCAGCAGCGATAGTGTTATTTTACATGGTTGCCGAAAAAATATTGTACGCAACACGCCCGAAAATGGTTTTTTTGGACTCACAGACTTCCAGGACTCGCTTACGCTCGTCCTGGAATTTTGTCTATTCGTCCAAAAAAAACCCTAGTTTCCGGACTTGTTACGTAAATTACTATTTTGTACCTCTTCTAGTAACAAAGTTGAAGGGGGGTCAATTTATGGTGAAAAACCCGGTACATCTAAGATAACAAGAAAAAACTGACACGAAATGGAGAGTTCGACAATTACACCACAAGGAATTCGATGAGAGGAACTTTTTAACTCCATATCACAGGGTCGCAGCAACTCAACTAAGCATAAACCATAAGGACATACGAGTATATAATGAGATCTTTATATTCTTCTTCTTCTTCATCGTACGTTAGGACTTGGTCCTGTGTTCACATCAATGGTTTCCTAGTTGCAGCTTGGATGACGAAGACCAACTTTCATACACTCTTATAAGCGGCCGTCCTGGAGCTCGGGATGTGTTTGGTTTTCTTTCCTTTGCAATCTTTGCCTACCGAGCATCTGACATTCTATTCTCGTGGTCTTTCCATCCCCTTCGCCGGTTTCTTGCCCATCTTACCACATCCTGGATGTCACATATCGCTCTTATGTATTTGCTCCTCTTGTGATCAAGTAACGTGTGTCCCGCTATTGATCTCAAAATGTGCATTTCAGTTGTTCTCAGAAGCCGTTTAGTTATAGTGTTCTCCGCTCTAGTCTCGATCGCGTATATCATCACTGGTCTTAAGCTGCTCAGTGTGACCAGATTTAGTAGAAATCTACTTTTTTAGTAGATTTTTCGCATTTTCATGGAGTTTTTAGTAGGAAGAAATCCTTTGGTAGATTTTGGTAGTTTTAAAAAATATAACCGAGACGATTGAGAATATGGAAATTCGGATGTCTAGACTGTTTCTATGAATCAATTCATTGTTCATTCTCATTGAGGTTCTACGTTCTACGTGTTTCTAGAAGAACGTACCTACTTAAACATAATAAAATCATAAAACTTCTATCGGCTGAGAATAAATACGAAGAATGATGGAATATCCGAAGGGTGCCTCATTGAAAACAGATGGTGTGTAAACTTCCGTTGAAAATATACCATTATCTCACCTTTGGTAGTCTATTCAGTGGAAAAAAATATGTCTAACTGGAATTTCATCGACAAATTTGGGTGGCTGCATATTTCATATTTCGAATGCCAAATGCAAGAGAATATTTTCGGCTATTAACCGCATCAAAACAAAAAATAAAAACAGATTTCTAAATAAAAATATAGCATTATTATAACACTCTAAAGAAGGACTCAAAGAGATAGGTGATTGTTGTCGTTTTCAACCTACAAAAAATATGCTCGATTCGATGGATAGTGAAAATTTATGTATGGATGTTAAAGACGATGATTTGACTGCAGATTGATACTGATTTTTCAATTATTTTTTTTATGTTCAACTGTAGTATTTCATTTCTTTATTTAATGTTATTTTTATCCGAAAGATTTTAGTTTTTATTTCTATTTATATCCTTTTGTTTATTTAAATATATAAATTTGTTTGTTTATATTTGCTATTTTGATCCTATTTGTTTTTGTTCGGTTTTTTTTCCTTTTTTTTCTGTCGTTCAAATTTTGAAATAAAATCTTGTTTTATTTTCGAATCTGAACACATCTGTACTGTATATCCTATTCATGAAGTAAAATTTAACCATAAGTGACATTAGAATAAAGTGTATTTTGAATAATGTTAAAATCTAATGCAGCGCCGTCTGTGAAATTTTGTTAAAAAATATGTAGATTTTTAGTAGATTTCTGAACGGTGTTGGTAGATTTTTAGTAGATTTCTGCGGCAAGTTTAGTAGATTCACTATATTTCAACCTGGTCACGCTGAAGCTGCTCTTATAGAGAGAGAGAGGGTGAGAGAGAGAGAAGTCTTATACATATATTCTGATTTTGCTCTTTGTACTCATATATTATTTATTCCACCAAATAATATCTCTCAAGTACACTGATGTTGATGAAGCCCTTGTTGTTTGCGCTTTGACTTCATTCTTCGAATTCCTATTACTAGTTGTTAGTGCAATATTTCATTTTTTGTTCATTTTATTATTCATATGCACCACGGTTCTCGAGGGGCACTGTGCGCATGTGAGGATCGGTACTTTTGAACATGTTGTTAGTGAGTTGATGGATGAGTATCGGGATATATGAATCTCATATATGATATTTTCGCTATTTTCGCTAGTTTTCAAGTGTTTAAGCTACATAATTTCCTTTTCATTTAACAAGACTATTGGTGTTGGTGTTGAAGTTCCAGATAAGAGGGGATCCCCAAGCAGAGGAGAAGTAGTATCGAGGGTAAGTGCTACTAAAGGGTTGTGATGCATTTTCTAGTGTTAGCTAAGATTCTTCATTTTCATACAGTCCACTATATTTTCATTCGAGAGCTAACACTAGTTTTGTTCACTCCTAGATATTTGAATTCTATAACTTGTTCCGCATTCTGATCGTATACAGCGAGTTTACATCTTTTTGGTTCTTTGAGAATAATGTGAGAGAAATTTTCCTTCTCCGCGGATATTTGCATGCTAAAAACTTCTGCTGTTTGCTTGAACTCAAACAGGAGCCTTTGCAGTTATCTTCATCTTCTGAGATGATCACTGTGTCATCAGCTTAACACACTATGTTTACTTCTTTGTTTTCCATGCGGTATCCTCTTCCATATTATTATTATACTCAATAAGATCGGGCTGAGGCTGTCTCCTTGTCTGATGCCGATTGTCGCTGGTATCCCATTGCTCAACTTATTTTCCGCTCTCACATATGTGCAATTATCAGTGTTCAGCCCTTCAATTATTTTCATCATTGTGGAGTGAATCTTCCTTTTCTTCAGTACCTACAACTGTAGGTACTATAGGTTATATCTTTTAATCGCACTCTATCAAATGCCTTAGTGAGATTCATGAAACACATAAAGGCTGTCTTATTGAACTCTATAGCCTTTTCCGTAATTTGGTGGATTACAAATATAGCATCTAACTATTGCATAACTGTTTTCTCTCAACCCTTGCTGTTCCTCAGATATTCCGGACGACAAAATCTCTTCTGCTAAAATTTTATTGAAAAAGTTTTTGTGTTATGCTCATCAAGCTGATACCTCGGTATTTCTACCTTTTTGAAAATCGATATCAAAATGCTCTTTTTCCATTCAGATGGTATACTTTTGGTGTCAAGCAATCTATTGAAAAATTGTGTAGTTCTTCGTATAACGTGTCACCCCCATATTTGATCATTTCATTTGATATTTCATGGATGCCAGTAGATTTTCCGTTTTTTAGTTTACTCACCTTTTATTCTATTTTCTCCAAAGGTATAATCTATCTCTGGGTGTGTCCTTTATCGTCTCGGTGTAAGTTATGTGGCGATGTGCTGGTTTTTGTCGTATCATAATTTTTTTCAAAATACCTCTTCCATTCTTCCAAACTAATATTTGTGTTTTGTAGGCACTCATTTACTGTTTTTTTTTCTATTCTTGATTATTGACTATCAATGTTTTAAGATTAGGCATGTTTTAAACTTACATTCATTTTATCTACTCCTATTGAATAAAATATTCATTATTGAACTGCTTTTGAGCTACTAATAGTATAACACTGTTATCTGTGTTAACGAACGCTTTGTTGACATAGCGCTTATTTGTTTATTTGTATAGTAATCAATCTAAATTTACAAAGATCCTACCATTTCAACCCATCAAAATTACATGGGGAGTCATAAATACAATGGTATATACAGGCATATGAATATACATGAAAAAAAAACAGAGCATTATTAAAATTATACATAGCAATCAGATAACGTTACTTGTAGAGGTTATATAAAACAATGGACATTTTTACACGAGTAACATACATTTTTTCAATTTATAGGACCTGTGAAGTACTCTTCCAATCTGTAGTAGGCTTTCCGTACGAGTTCCGTCTTGAGTACATTCCGTAATTTTTTGTTGCTCAGTTCCTTATATCTTTTCGGTAGCCTGTTATATATTTTTACCGCTTGGTGGTTTATACTTAGTTGGGTCGTGGCCAGTGTATGGTGGGTGATGATGAGCTAAATTGCATTTCTGGTGTTGTACTCATGGTTGAAGTTATTGAGCTGTAAACTATTTTTATGGCCATGGATGTAAGCGATACAGGAGAGTATAAATAAGGATGTCAAAGTAAGGATGTTTTCCTGCCTAAATAAATGTCTACAGCTCGATGTTTCATCTGCATTGCATATTATTCGTAAAGCCATTTTTTGCTTGACGAATATGCGCTCCCTTCCTGGCAAGATTCCCCAAGCAAGCACTCCGTACGAAATAGCCGAGTGAAAAAAGCCAAAATAAGCCTGCCTGTTGGCCGGCCAACTGCTTCATTCTTCTTATGACGAAGATTGCTCTAGAGAGTCTCTCAACAAGTTCATTTATATGGTATGAGAACTTTAGATCTGACTGGATTTGAATTCCAAGGAATTTGAGGTAGTTTGTCTCAGAGTCTCTAGGTGTGAAGCACAATGATTGCGTCCTTTCCGGGTTCATCCCCATTCTATTAGCATTAAACCATTGTTGAGCATCCGCCAATGTCTTTCTTTTGCTATCATCTAGTTCCTGTTGGTTGAGGGCCGAATGGAGGAAGCTGGTGTCATCCACAAACATAACCACATCCACCTGTTCTATATTCGCGGGCAGATCATTAACATATAGGTACCAGAAAAAGAATTGGTCCCAAAATTGATCCCTGTGGAGCTCCACTTTCAACTAGTTCCCAGTTAGATTATTCTTCACCTATTTGTACTTGTTGGTACCTCTTTTCAAGGTAGCTGGTCATCAGCTTCATAGAAACTCCCCTCATTCCATAAAACCTCAACTTCTTTAGCAGGAGTGAGTGATCAATACTGTCAAAAGCTTGCTAAGATCACATGAGGATAATTCACATTTCCTTCCTGCATCAATGGCGTCAGCGATCTATCGTAGGATTTCAGCTAGTGCTGTTGTGGTAGATTTGCCCTTAAGGTAGCCATGTTGTTGTCGGCTCCAGATGTCTTGTTTTTTAAAGAAGCTAGTGAATTTATACTTTATCGCACTTTCTAAAATTTTTGCCATTGCTGGTTGTATGGTTATCGGCCGAAAGTTACTCATCTCTCCTAAGTCACCCTGTTTGTGAATCGGAATGACTCGGCTCTTTTTTAGTTGATCGAGAAAGTGTCCCTCAGATAAACATCTTGAGAATATTCCACTCAAAAGAAAGGCGATTGTGGAAATGATCTCTTTCAAAACTTTAGTAGATAGTCCATAAATGTCTCTTGTGTTCTTAACTTTCATCCGTCTTGTAATTCTTTCTATTTCGTCTGATGTTATGTCTTGCATGTAAATAGAATTACTTGGTTGTTTGCTGCATTTTTCAGAAGTTCTTCTGGTGCTATATTACCTCTGTTGCAACTTCTTGCTGTTTCTTCTCCGATGTTGGCGAAAAATTTGTTGAATTCATCGACGGTGTTCTTCTGTTCGACTACTTTCTGTTTGGACTCTGTTCGTTCCCTAATCAAAGACCAAATGGCCTTTGACTTATTTTCTGCCTTCCTTATCTTCTCTAGATTCAAATTGCGATCGACCTCTGTCAACTTTTCCCTGTACTTCGCCTTAAATGAATTATAGACTTTCCTACTTGTCTGGTCCTTCTGGTGCATCCAGTGTCCTCTTGAGTTCAATGACCTCCTTGTTTGTTTTGGATCTCTTCATTTTTTTCTTTCTACTAATTAAAACTTTTTCTGGGCATGTTTTGTCGAAGGCTCCCATAAATTTTTCCCAGAATGCGTCAAAAGCCGATTCAGCTGACTCAGCCATCGTTACATTAGACCAATCTGTCTCTTCCAGTTCACGCTTAAATTGTTTAAGATGTCCATGACTCGTGTTCCTGATCACTCTTCTTCCTTCTTCCTGAGGTGCTATGTGTGTTTTCATATCACAAGCCAAAAGCTGTCCTTTATGATCAGACAAATGGGGTTCAAATGTATTTCTCTCTATCACTGAACAGTTGTAAAAGATATTGTCGATCAGTGACTGTGATGTGCTGGTAACTCTTGATGGTTCCAAAAAATTCTGTTCTAGGCCGAAATATTCAAATAACTCTTTAAGTTTTTGTGGAACTGGGCATTCATTAGACATGTCTTTATTTAAATCACCCGAAACAAATATGTGCCTCTAGTGCAAGTTCATATCCACCACCTTCTCCAAGCAATGTCTTAAACTTCGGACAAACTCATATATGCTGCCATGAGGGGGTCTATCTACTGCCAAAATCGCTGATCTCATATCCTTCACCCAGATTCCGCAAATTTCAATGACAGATTCCACTGAGCATTCCGAAATATAATTTATCTCTTCAACTTGTACGGTATGATCCGATAATATGAGTGCATCTCCATAGTTATTTGGTCTACAATGGTATGCTTTGATGTTGTAGCCTGGAAGCACAATTTGCTCATGTTATTTCTGCCCACCCAATGTTCCGTAATTGTGGCAACCTGCATGTTTTCCTGAACTAGGATCTCTTATCTCTTGCAGTTGCTCAATTTTTCCATTTATCGAGCGGATGTTAATGTTGAGTAGTTTGAATTTGCTGTCCTGGTGATTTACTATATCTTCTTTGGTCTCGAAAAAAAAATTCTTTCAATTTTGATACCTTGGGGCCAGAATTTCTCCTGATTCAACTTCTCCAGCAGTTCGCTTAAAGCGCATTCGTCAGCGCTGACTTTCCGAACTCACCCTACTTTTCCAAAAGAAGACACATACCTGGTTATCTGTGTTCTCAGTTTGTCAGTTAACAGCTGACATTACAATATTTCTATAGCCGTTCTTGTGTTGAAACTTGAAACTAAAATAAGTCAAACAAGTAATTAATGGTGATGCAATTGATATAATCACGAATAAAGAATAATTTTATCTATTGAGAAAAATCAATTTTCAGAGTAATGACGTAATAAAATACAAGCATTGTTGATGTCATCTCGTATAACATTGGTTATTGCTTGATTTCAAGGTTATCCGTATAAATGGAATCAATTTATTGATTCCCAACTAGGAATACAAAACATAAACAACTTTCAGAAAAGAATAGGATTAATATCATTGAAATCAGTATTCCATAATTCAAAAATGACAATGCAGCAGTATTGCCTCAGATGGAATAATCATCAACCAAATTTCATTTCTGTATTTTCTAGTCTTTTGAATAGTGAATCATTAGTTGATGTTACATTAGCAGCAGAAGGGCGACATTTACAAGCTCATAAAGTGGTTTTATCAGCATGTAGCACCTATTTCCAAGTAAGCAAAACAATAGTTACCTGAAATGTCAAATACCAATACGTGATATTCTTAGAACGAAGGCTTAGATTTTAGAGCAAGCGATAATATAACTAACCAGAAAATTAAAATTCCCTTTTTTTTTTACATTAAATTTTCAGTCATTGTTCACCATTAATCCTTGCCAACATCCAATTGTAATCCTTAAGGATGTGAAATTCTTAGATCTGAAGATAATGGTCGATTTTATGTACTACGGAGAAGTAAATGTATCTCAGGAACAACTACCGCATATCCTCAAAACAGCAGAAATGCTAAAAATTAAGGGTGAGTATACTTTATGAATGAGTATCAATAAATTAATGGGGAATATCCAGAATTCACATTTGATTAACTTGATTTCATTCTGAAAACAGGATTGGCAGAAATACCAGTTGATCAGTCTATGACAAGACAAGACAACACATCTGATCGGGCTGAACTTTTAACAACGGTTGATACCAGTTGGAATAATGAGACTATACAAAATCGGTCTTCTCCCTCACCTTGTCCATCATCACCATCATGTAGGAGGTAGGTATCTCTTAGATTTTGTAACATGTTATGTTAAATACGATCTTTGAATTTTCTCATTTAACAAATTTAAAAGGATCAATCAAAAAGATAAATAATAGTACATTGAGAATCTAGTAGTCAAAGTGATATTGTCGTAGACGACAATGTGAATTACATTTACATTATAGTCAAAATACTTCATGTAGAGGAATGAACTAAGTACAAAAGAAGATGTTGATATTTCAGAATATTGTAAATTAAGTGAAGAGAATGTATGAACCAAGAGTCATAATTTTTGTTTGATGAACAAATCAAGTTATTTACTATGCAAGCACCCAATCACATATTTATTTATTTATCATACAAATCATACTTGATGAATAAGGTACCTTTAGCATTTAAGAATTTTGAGGTTATCTAGATATTTATGTAGGGTTTACTTTTTAGATGGCTTTAATATTTGGTGTTAGCAGAGCTTGTAACCATGATGAATTCTATGAACTAATTGTGAATGATATTGAAGATTTCAGATCTAAGCTTTTTATCTGAATGTTTAATAACAAAAGAACATGCCAAGATCCATTGTAATAAACAAAACTTATATGCCACTTTACAGAAACTATATAGGGTATTCCTAAATTGGAGGTATCGGGTGTCCCAAATTCGTTGTCTAGTTTGGGGATTTCAGAATCCCTTCGACCTAGAAAAATATGAATGGCACATTTTCAGTCTTGATTTTGGAGGGAATTAATTTGATGAGAACCTCAATCTGATGAATTCAACTGTTCACTAGATATAAGAGAAAATTGGGAAATGGCATTAAATGAAAAGTTTCCATAACTTTTTTATTACTGCTATGAACATGATATCATTAGAGAATTTTCTCAAATTCTGTGGCAAATCTGATATTAGGAACTATCCTGTCATGGATTTATCTGTTATCTGTCAAATTTGTCACTCAGAAAACAGTTCTGCCAACCATCATTTGTCAATGCAAAAATCACTAGATGATATTAAATTTATGTAAATATTACAATATTTTAAAAAAAATTCAGTGAATTACAGAAAATAATGAATAATACTTGAAGTTCATTCAAAATCTAGTCACCTGTGGCTCGTTTTTGAATTTTGAACTTATGAAAGAATATTTATTTCCGGACCGGGAACAGTGCGGAAAAATTCAATGCATAGTGACGGATAAGAAAACTGATTGAGTATAGTTTGTGGTCTGATTTGTACTGCAAGAAAATGATAATTCTTGAACGATTTCTGAAAAAATAATACTCGCTCTTTCGTTCTATGCTTGCATAACTCTTTGATTTAGTCTCATTTCCTTTACTCTGATTTCTTTCAGGAAACGGTTAAGGAAATCATCAACAGGGTCGGGATCTGGTTCTCTTGAAAAGTCAGTGGATGAATCACACTTGAGTGAATCTTGTCATACCAATATCAATGTAGAAACAGTAATAAAATCTGATCCTGGTTTTAACATGGATAATATCGGCCATCCAAAAAAACAAAACAGTAATGATTCAGAATCACAAAGAGGCAGTTCCCATGAAAGCAGTGATCGTGATACTAATTTAAAACAACATATACATTTGGTAAGTAATCAATTTCAATTTTAAAC
This sequence comes from Harmonia axyridis, assembly GCF_914767665.1. Classification (NCBI taxonomy): domain Eukaryota; kingdom Metazoa; phylum Arthropoda; class Insecta; order Coleoptera; family Coccinellidae; genus Harmonia; species Harmonia axyridis. The sequence continues at coordinate 50,873,406 of NC_059502.1, read as the reverse complement.
AGTTTCATGGAAGAACATTTTCTAGTCATAAAGTTTAATCTCTGACTAAATGTCAATGGATACTTCCACTAATTAAAGTAATTTGTTATTTTATTTATCTACTTTTTATCTATATTAAGACTAGCTTTATTTCCGTTGGATATTTACAATAAATTGTGTAAAAAATCCATCAGTTTCCTCAAATATATTGAGTGAATAGGTTTGTATAATCAAAATATATTTGTCTATGCTCGAGTTGGTATTCGCTACGATTATATAACGAATAATAGTTTCAATTTCTCTAACTATAACCAAAAGGCTACATTTTGAAAATTTCAAGGACATTTCACCGAGCTTCACTTTTAATTTTTTTTGGCGAACGTCCAAAAAAGTTACTATGGAAATTATCACAAAATGGCAAGAGGCAAAACACCAAAACGATTATACCACGTCGTCAAGAGTTTATTCGCCATAACTATGAGAAATTCACGGATTTTATTGTTTCATCAAAACTTGAGTTATATAATCCAATTTACTAATGCCTTAAGGGTAGATTGTAAATTTTTCAATAAATGACATTGTACAATTGTAAGGAGGAACCATTTTTTCCTGATGCAATTGCCGTAGTATCATCCACATAAAGAAAAAAGGCGAAGTCAATACTTTCTGTAATATCATTTTTGTAGGGAATAAAAAGAACTGATCCTAAAATAGAACTTCGGGAACTCCTTTTCAGCACTTAAGAAAATTCAAGTTCACAGACTTCAGACTTACATTTTTCACTGTGAGAAATTGATTTCTATTCTTGGGATAACTCTATCCAATTTAAAGAGCTTTTCCACTTATACCAAATTTCTTTGGTTCCACATTCATTTTGTCGTCTACTATATGTTTCATTTATCTACTAGTCATTGGAAGTTGAAATCACTTATATTGAACAGTATCACATTGTGAATGAAACAGATATCTTCTCGCATAGAAAAAATTAAATTTAGACAATTGCTTGGGCCCATCCATTCAATTCTAGAAGGGAACTTTGTTTTACATAAAAACCATCATCATATTATTTAATCTTCCTATGTGGCAACCCCAACCCTTTAAATTTGATTAGGGAAAATGAATCATGCTATATGCTGTTGAAAAGCTCTTTTCCTCCGGATTATGACTGAAATTTTTCAAAATCTGATTATTCCTTTACGTATTATTCCATTCGAAAATGAAATACCTTTTAATTTATCCAGTGCATAAAATGGTTACAAATGTTAACAGGACAAGGAAAGAGGTTGAAATTTTATGAGAAAAAGGAAATAAGTGTCCAGAACCCAACAAATGCTCAAATCGAGTCTAGCAAATTTCCATCCAATGGTATTTTTTTGTTGAGATTTTCGTTTCTTACTCTCGAGTATTCATTTATTTATTTATTTTATTTATTTATTTAATAAATAAATTCTACAACTCATCAATACATTGATGTTCCCATAAAATGAATATGTTCATGAGGTATTCTGCTGGAAAAATCTTTTCTCTTCCACTTTTGATTTTCATTACTTGCTTGCTTGATTTCTTAGGGTTATCTTTGGGTCATCTTCTTTCTCCATATTGGCTCGACATCTTAACAAAATGACCTTTTTTTTTTGACAAATTGCACAAGTTTGGCTTGATTTTTTTATTCTGTGACATACTCAGCAGTAATCAACGGGGAATTTATTTATTGTCGTGTTGGTTTGAACAAGCAAGCAACAGCTCCTTTATTAAAGTCAGTGCGTTTCTCATTTTTATTTTCAGAGATATTAATATCAGTTAATATTATTAGTTGATCTGTATAGTTTTGTCTGATATATAATTTTCTTAAGATGAGTACTTATTTCCAGCCCATATCCCAGCCAGAGTACACAACCATACAAACTATAACGGATACTAATTTAGAAATGCAGAAACCTTCAACAAGTACATCGCATCAGTCAGAATGTCGTAAGTACTCAATACTCCTATTTATAAATTTCCACTTAGATTTTTTACGACAATTATGAGGCTAAAGTTCAACTGCTATGTAAGCATGGTATGTCCTTCTTCATTATCCAATCACAACGATTCTTCTCCTAATAAATGCAGATATTTGGCAGAGGCTAAGCTCCTATAGTCCTATTATCATAGGTTATGACAATCGTTTAACAAGATGAATTCATCAAAGTGTCATATGAATGGGTATTTTTTTATTAATTCAAACTCATTCTTTAGTGAAAATTATTTTGATGTAAGTAGTTAACTTACATTATTATTGAATGCTATTTTATTGTGAACATTACCTACTTCATTACATTGTTACTCTAGGGCTTTTCGATAGACATGATGCATTTCAAAATGGTGATGTTGTTTTCAGTAGATGCCCTTTAATCATAGAAAGATGCACTTTTGAACAACGTTTAGAATTGTTCTATCAAAATCAGTGCACATTTGTGAATACTCAGTGAGATTCAAGAAGAATTCATTTACAATACTATGGATAGTGAGTCGATAAACTGAATAATATCGTCTATGAATTCTTCTAGAATTTCTCTGTATTCACAAATGTGCTCTTACTTTGATAAAACAATTTAATAATTTCTGAATTTTGTTGAAGGTTGTATCTGTATTTTTATGATTGAATGGCATAATCTACTGAAAACAAATGACATAAGGTTGAATAATAATACATTGTTGCCATTATAACCATTTTAAATTGTATTATTCCTGTTGGAAAATCCTTTATAACAATCTGTTTTGAGTTAAAATTTAATATTGTAAATTCAATTATTCTTCTATGAGAAAAATGAATCTATCCAGACTCTCAAATTATCTAGGAGATCTTATAGTAGAAAATTTTGAAAATCGCAGTAAAACACTAAACAAAAAGGAAAGAACAATTATCTTTGATATGACCTGTTTACTTCAAATTGACATCATTTTAAGCTAGCCAGTTCGTTTTTTTTTTCAACAAGATAGTAGGTATGAAATATTCGACGTTCTTTTAGAGCTTTTCCAAGCATACCTTAGTCTTGTCTATTAGGATTTTAATGAACAACCTCATATTTTTTGTTTTCAATTAGTCTATCGATATTTTTGGCTCATAACTGGTTGGAATCAATCCGTCTTTCTAATTTGGTGATCTGATCTAAACATTTTAAGGATAAAAAAAAAAATTGTTGAAACCAGCTATAGGCTCAAGTCTGTTACTCTCATACTTCTTCAATTACTCTTTTACTTACTTCTGTCAGCTATCGATTTGAGTTCTTCGATAATAAAATTAATTATGCAAATTATAAAAAAAATCTCATCCTACGTTTCATATTATGAAATCGATCGAATGTAAAGAGTGAACACCTTCAGGATTGAAAAATGTTCAGTCAGCATTCAAAATTTCTGCTAGCAAAATGCATTTCAGACCGTTCTGAAAAACACACTAAACTTTTTCAATAATTGTTGTAATGTTGTGATGATGATCTGCAAAAGTTAGAAATTTCCGGGCCTTGTAACCGTGATTAATCAGTTCTTTTACCTGACGTTTCGCCCTCAACTGCGGTAGGCATCTTCAGAGGTTCTGAGTCATAGATTGTAACTCGACACTGGATTTCTAAGAACTGATGTTCGTAGTCCGGTATTTATACTCTTTTCATTAGTAGGAGTGGAAATAAGTGATCCATCCGCCCACTTCTGATCACTGCAATACCAGTGCGATTTATTGCAAATAACCAGGCTCCTCGAACGATTGGTGTTTCCTCCACAAATGTTTTATATCACAATGACAAATATCATCTTACGTTGCGGTTGAGCTTAGCCTCGCCATTACTGCAATCCGTTAACCATCCACCCATCCTTCCAGGCCTCAACTGGACCAATATGATGGACCAAACGGGCTACAGTACCGCAGGTCAATACAACAACTTTCCCACAAACGATGCCATGCCTCCGAACACCGTAGCGTTGCCCGAATGCATGTTGAACGTTAACGGGGGTGTGTCTCCTGCGCCCTCTAGCGACGAAATACCGCAACATCAAAAGAAAAAGAGGAGTGTGAATCCTCAAAGCGAGGAGAGGTTTATAAAAGCGCTGGAAGCTGTGAGATTCGGCGGTATCGGGTTTTGTAAGGCTGCCAAATTGTACGGCGTTAACAATCGTACATTGTGGTTAGAATACAAAAAACGCGGTTATCCCAATTTCAGGTTGAGCATAAAGAACCGAAAGATCGAAACTCAAAATGATGTAAACATCAGCGAAAAAATCGACGAAAATAAACCACACATCGAACACCAAGAATATAAATTGGAACCGCTATCAAATAACGCAGTCAACTTGGCTGGCACTGTAGTTGGTTATTTCGATAAACATACCGATTACACACATATGATTCAAAGGATGAATCCTACCGGTTCGATGAGTCAGCAAGCTACAAGCATTAATGGTTATCCAACGGTGAATTTCGATCAAATCAATTAACATTCGATACAGACTCGAACGAAAAATCAACGAGTCAAATTTCGAACGGTCGACTTAAAATTTGCAAATCTTACGCCTCGATTATACTGCCGTACATTTTAAGGTCATACTTGCATTACATCATTTGAAAAATCTAGTGTTTAAGCCGGTATGAATCGTAAATGGCCAATTCATTTCTGTTGTTACTTGTTAATTTATGATGCAGCCCTCTTTTCTTCAGAATGAAATGAATCAATGATGAAATAAGTATTAAAAAGTAAATTAGTCAGCTGGAAGAGTTGTTCGTACTATTACTCCTTTATCCAGATAGCACATGTGGACACTAAAATATACAAAAACCAAGGAACTTCTTATTTTTACAACACAAATCTTTATTGTTCAAGACTCACCAAAGTTCATCAATGAACCAACTTGACAGAATATATCAGTGTATGAAACGGCTAACCTAACCTACAAAATGTTATTCTAAGGTTAACACAAATCTTAATTTGCTCATCAAAGAAAAAAAACTGGATGAATCTGTTGAAAGAGTAAACATGATAATTTAGGTCGGCTCACAGCACTTAAAATCAAGAGGTGATACTTCTCAGAAGATCGTCTGACTAGAGACGAATTTTTTTTTTTTTTTTTCTTTTTTTTTTTTCTTTCTATTTTATTTGTGCTCAGCAGTCATGCTATGTACACATAATCACGTAGTATATAGTAATGCATTGTCCACCACCAGACATGTACAACATCCATGACCTAGCCGGGATTCGAACCCGGTACCTTCGGCATCACAGCCGTCTCCGAAACCACTGTGCTACCGAAGGTAGACTAGAGACGAATTCAGCCGATCATAATCTATTTTCAATGTTTCTTTAATCATTCCTCATATTTAACTCTCAGAAAGGGTGGATTCATTGTCATTGAAGGATATTCCACGACTTCCATAGTCCATAGTTCTCTATGGATTTTCATAGAACATATTGTTCTATGGACTTCCATAATGTTGAATATTCATTTTTTATATGTTGATGGATGTTCATTCTATCTACGAGGATATTTCTACCTGAGATAGAATCGAAAAGGATACCCATAGAGACATTGTGTGCTATCTGGATAGGTCTAAAATTCACCATCTCAATAGATTTATAATGTCTATAATGTCATATCATGCAAAATTCACAATTGCCTTTTTTCGATATACCCATTGCAAGGTCTGATTATAGCGACAACTGAAGCTAATCAATTATACTTTATTTTTGTTATTAGTGTTTATCTTCACACTAGGTTATCTTCTCTATAGTATTTTTTACTGTTTATCCGCCATTATTTATTTGTATATTGTTATCTCATGTAAACCAACTTCAAAATCTTCTATAAACATTCTAAAAAAAAACGTAGAAATACCTTCAACAGTAACTCCTTGAAATAGAAATTATACATTTTAAAAATTTAATTTCTTTGTCAATTGTTGCATCCTGAGCCTCAAATCCCAAATGATGTCCTATAACCAATGCAATTCTGAAGGATGAATGGTTTTTTTAGTTTTATTTCTCTGTATTTTATCTTCTTTTTTCTCTTCCTCCTTTCCTAGGTTTTGTTATTTTAAATACAAGCAATATTTTTCACAAAGCCAAAGAATTAAATCGATATATTTTTTTTTAAGTTTTTTTTGGTACTTCAAATAGTGAATTATCGAGAAAATTTTCGTCTATACTAACGAGCACCTCTGAATTGATAAATAAATATAAGAATGAATGTTTTTTTTTAGTTTTATTATTCTGTATTTTGACTTCTTTTTCCTTTTCCTTCTTTCCTAGGTTTTGTTATTTTAAAAGTGCCTCGTCCTGAGATTTTAATTTTTTCGAAACGATTTTTTCTCTTCCTCAGATTCTTTTTTCCTCGGGATTCTTGGTACTTTTTTATACTTTGATGAATTCATTTTTCGCAAACTCGTACAAGCTCCAAACTGAGATGTCTCGAATAGTTGGATAGAAAACATTATCCAGTTTTGTATTGATATATTTCATCAATACGTTAATATATTTGCAATTGAACTACTGCAGAATTGTATTAACATTGTTATTCAGACAATGGTATTAATACTAAAAATTTGTTTACATATTTGATCATTCTGAAGAAAGTTTTGTTCACCCACTAGGAACTTAAAAAACTTCACGAAAGCTTGGAAAAATAGAAGTTGAAATTTTATGATTTGCCTTATTTTTTATTGTGTAGTCAGCAGACTCATAATTTTAATATTCTCTTTTTGTTATTTTACATATATTGCTTTTTTTGTTATTTTATTGTTTTTATCCTAATTTTTTCCGAAAAATCGTGTTGTAATGTGATTCTGAAAAAATAAATAATGACTCCAAATTTAATTGTTTTCTTCGTTGAATGGGAATATATTACCCAACATCCTACCTACTTTTGTAGAGTGCAGCTCAAGAGTAGCATGATGAATGAAACTGACACTATTAGTTTCTTTTTTTAGTTCCGAGCGTTACAAAAAATGAAGATCTTCTTTCAAAAAAAAAAGTAAATTTGTTTCAAGTATTAGCTTATGAAGGTTGCTGTTTCCGATTTAAACAAAATTCAAAAATTAAAATCTACTCATTTATATACTTCCATGAAAAATGGAAACTGATTGATTTTTTGAAATGTATAAGAAGAAACAATTCATCTGATTATTTGTCGCTAATAAAGTATAAACAAGATATTCATTCAAATCTTCAGCCCCGTTATCACTATTAAATTTATGGTGTTTTTATTACTATATGCCTTTAATTAGAACTAAATGCGTACTTTAACTGAGTTAGGCATGAAATTTAATCTTAGATTTTTTTTTCATTGAAAACTAGGACCATCAAAAAATAACACAAAAGCATTAATCTGAAATGTGATATTATGAAATGGCCACAACGCTGTATAATTAAATACGTTCTACATTAAACTTATAATTTTTTTTCTGACTTATCAGGGAAAATGTTCGGGTGATTTTCATATCTGATAATAGCTTCAAAAATAGGTCTTGAAGCTTGGAGGCATGCGCATTTCATGAAATGATCGTTAGGTTCCAAAAAGACGTTATGTTTTTTAGTCCTAAAGCATGCATGAAAAAAAGGATCCCTTTCTTGTCATAAAGGGCCAATATCGGGACTTGAGGATGGACAATTCAAACCGTTTTCTAATCTCAAAATTGGTTTATGAATAACGTTTCATTTGTAACGAAGATTTCTCACAGAAAACGAGACTTTACTTTCCTTTATGAAACTGGCCCTTACAGCAGTAAGATTTTCAGTAGAGCGTGCATTTCAATGAAGTATGATCCTTAAGACATAACTTACAGATCCAGTTCATCGCATTTTTTTACTGTCTTACCAATTGTGCTCTCATATATGGCTAAGGGTTACTTTTATAATCCATCCGAAAAGGCTCCACTTAGTAAAGACCGCTTCATAAGAAAGTAGCCTTCATATGGAACTTGAAAGTGTCTCCGGTTTCATGAACATATTCCGACCGTCGTTTAAAGAAAGTTTTTTTATTTGAGTCAAATTTACTAGGGTTGGCTACTCTGAGGACTAGTGATTTATTGTTTGCATTTGATAGTATTTCATAGAAATTTTGCAGTTCTGTAGGAAATTGGCACTGAAACAAGCTTTATAAAAGGATCGTGTCATCGTGCATTTCATCTTTCAAAAATCAGCCCTGAAATAAACATGAAAAAAATGTCAAAATAGATACGGTTAAGGCCTAGTGTGATACGATTAGTGTGATTGATTAATAATCGCATCAAAAATAGGCCAGAATGCATGCGCATTTCAAGCATGGACTTTCAGTTTCAGAAAAAGATGTCTCATGTAATAAGAGAAATTCATTCAAGAAATAGGCTCGGAAGAGAAAAAGTGTAATAAAAAGTTATCATATTCGAAAGAACGGAACTGTTTCATAATTGACGGTAGAATATCGATTACATATTTATTCCAATACATTATAGGTTAATTTTTTCTTCCTTTAGACAAACCTAATGTAACTACACACGCACAACTATCCCAACAGTTTGTACACCACAGTCAAATCACTATGGGTACGAAAAGGGGACGATTCTTGATGAGACAACAGCGTATCAAGAAGGAAAATGATGGCGGTCATCCGTCAGATGGAGATTCACCAACCATCCAATACTTGACAGTTCCACCGATGCGCATGGAGCGCCAATGTTCCGATCCTCTGCCTGCCAACTCTTCTTCTGGCGGTTTATTAGCAGTTCCTGGTTCGGTCTTGTTGAAACAACACTCGCATCCTCTTCTAATGAGTCAGTCAAGAGTAAGTTTTCTGCTAGTTTGCTTGAATCTGGTTCAGGTAAATTTTCGTGAAATTTCTTACTAGTGTTCAGGTTGGGACATAAATGATTCCATAAAAATTTCAGTTCTTTCAAATAGAAATAGTGTTTCATCATAAACTGGACAAATATATGTAGTCGGTAGATGACACCGAGAGAATCATTTTTGCCTTATGACATATACCACGATCTGAATATTGCTAATTTCTGAGCAATATTCTATTGAGTATGGTCAGTTATGTATAACCTTTAAAATTACGATTTCGGTTCACATCATAATATTTTTGAATATTGTCGAAATATATAGGTGAAATGTTGGCTTAGTCCAAATTGGGCACCTGATTTTTTAGAATATAGATATTATTAATGTTCTAAGCCAGATTTCAATGGTTCTAACCCTTCAACTAATATTGATTAGGTTCTAATCTAATACTATTATTCTATAAGTATTTTGTGTTTTATTATTAGTCTTCCAATTTCATGTCATTCTTTTGTTGTTGTAGTCCTTTTCTCCACCACCGAATCTGCAGACTTTCATACACTCTTCTAAGCTTGGTGATCAAGCTGAGAGAGCAATCAGCCCTGTTGTTGTGGTAACAGATCCATTATCCGTATCGCAAGAACTTCCACTTAAAGGGGATGTCCCTCAGATGCCAACTGCTACATTGAGGGTGAGGACAGATGAACTGAAAAGAAGTGTTTCATCGCCACAAGTAAGAGTTTTTATATTTTTATTATATTTATATATCATTTTTCAAACCCATCATTTCGTCAAAATGTCTTGTTTTCGAATTTTGATACGAGACTGGTCTCGAACGATAAGGTTTGCTCACTGATGACGAATCCGTCCTCAAATTAAATTCTGTTCTTTTGAAACGAACCAAACGAAGAGTTCTAGAAACTTGAAATTTTCACTGCGTAAGGTCATGTCAAAAGATAACACAAGAACATCACACAGAAAAGACATACCTAGTATGGAGATTTTAAGTGAAAACTGTTATGTTACAGTAGTGCAACAGTTTGCTTATAGGGCGGGTAGATCTACTGTAGACGCCCTTAATCATCTTCTTAGAGAGGTGGAAGGCACCCTCAACGCAAAGGAGATTCTGCTTGCAATGTTCGGTGATATCAGAGGGGCCTTTGACAATACCCTACTTACCTCCATATGCAATGCAGCCAAAAGGAAAGGGATAGAACCCTCCACTGTTAAGTGGATATCAGCTATGTTGAAAGGACGAACCGTTACAGCCTATCTGGGAGAAACCGAAGTGACTGTGCTGATATGCAGGGGATGCCCTCAGGGAGGGGTTCTATCACCCCTGCTGTTGAGCTTGGTCATGGATGGCCTCTTGGAGAGGCTTACAACAGGCGGATTTAACGTCCAGGCTTACGCCGACGACATAGTGGTGACGGTTAGAGGCAAGCATGGGGGCCCAATAAGTAGCCGAATGCAACTTGCTCTCAAAACTATTGAAAATTGGTGTGGGGAAGAGGGGCTTACTGTCAACCCCTCGAAAACATCAATAATCCCGTTCACTAGAAGAAGGAATCTCGACCTCAGAGCTCTGGTCTTAAATGGTCAAACTCTGCACTTCTCTAGTGAGTGTAAATATCTAGGTGTTATCCTAGACAGAAAACAGAACTGGGGGAAACATATAGATAAGACTCTTTCCAGAGCCACGGCGGCTATGTGGGCATGCAAAAGACTCTTTGGAAAGACATGGGGAGTGAAACCGAAAATGGTACTGTGGTTATACACAGCGGTGGTACGCCCTATTGTCACCTATGCATCTCTAGCATGGTGGACAAAAACCGAGGAGGTCACCACACGCATCAGGTTGCAGAAAATGCAAAGGCTGGCGTGTATTGGTGTCACAGGAGATATGCGCACAGCTCCTACGGCAGCGCTGGAGGTCATACTAGACTTGCCTCCCTTACACCTACATGTGAGGAAATGTAGCCTGCTCGAAGCAATAAGGATCTCCCATAATGGAAAGCTCCTTCCTGGGAACTGGGTTGGACATATGAGGATACTGAATCATCTAGATTCAAACCTCCTCGCAAAACCATCAGATATTATGCCAACCACCTACGATTTTGAAACGCCCTTTGAAACGGTTATAAATGACCGTCATAGTGCAATAAGTTTCATAAATCGTCTGGACAAAAAGTCATCCATATGGTTTACAGGTGGATCAAAAACAGAGAAGGGCACCGGCATTGGGATATATGGACCTAGACTGAGGATCTCTAGAGCCCTGGGAAGTGAGCCCTCGATTCTACAGACCGAGATAATGGCTGTTTATGTATGCGCCCAGGAGTGTCTCAAAATGAACCCCAAAGGGGCGCATATCTACATCACCACGGACAGCCAAACCACGCTGAGATCCCTGGAATCGTGCTGCCAGGGGTCTCTGCTGACTTGGGAGTGCCGTAACACCATAAAGCAACTGGCCAGAGGAAATAAGGTGACTCTACTATGGGTACCAGGGCACTGTGGGGTTGAAGGAAATGAGAGAGCGGACGAGCTTGCAAAAAGTGCATCAAGGTTAAGACCTGCTGGACCTGAGCCTTTCTGTAGGATAGGAAAAGACCAATACAAAGCTGCGGTCCAGCTATGGGAGTTGAACAGTAGGACAATCCACTGGACTAACACTCCTAGACTTGCTCAGGCAAAGAAATTCGTGAAGATTTCACCTACTTACACCAGAAAACTCCTGAAGCTTTCACGAGCGGAGCTTCGGGTGATGGTGGGACTGCTGACGGGGCACTGTCGGTACAAACATCATTTGTACCGAATGGGTAAGTCAGCAGACGAGATTTGCAGACTCTGTGGATCGGAAGTAGAAACGGCTGAACACTTGATATGCAAGTGTCCAGAACTGGCTGGCCTAAGAACCATTCACATGGGCAAGCCGGTCCTGGATACCAGAGAGGTAATGGCCAAGGCCCCTAGGGAGGTTGTCAATTTTATTAACGTCGTTGACGACCTCCCTGGGTTTCTATGAATGAGTAGGGTAGTGAACAAAAGATCTGCATGGTCGCAGTTCCCGGAAGGCTTACCGAAGCAAAACGACCCCAGTTCAAATAATAATACAGTAGTGCATGAGATAGTATGCGAAAATACAGACCCTGAGAAAAACTTCTCTCTCTGAAAATGCAGGATTCTACGTTTGTAGCAATTAGGTTCACTATCCAAAACGTCTGCATCATCAAATCTAAAATTGTGTCCCATATTAAAATGGTGAGAAGTTAGGGCTGTTTTATCATTGTTCGAAACATTTCTGCAATCATATTTGTGTTGTTTTAGATGGTTACTCAAGTGTTGACTAGTTTGGCCAACGTAACATCCATCACAGATGGAACAAGAAATTCTGTAAACTAAGTTGGATTTAAGTGAGGTGGGAGTTTGATCTTTAATTCTTGTGAAGAACTTTCTGGATGTATGCTTATTGTAGAGTTGAACTTTCTGAATATTGAGCTGATTTTACTGGATAGAGAAGGAATAAACGGAAATTTAAAATATCTGGTCTTGATCAGGTTATTTTCTTCGTTGTTAGAGGATTTAGTAGGTGTACAAGGCGATGTGACCTTTTTTATGGTTCTGTTAATTATATAGTTATATTATTCTTAGTTAAAATTTCTTTGACTAGTTTGAGATTCTCATGCCTGAAATTATCATCGCTTAGTAAGGTAGCTCTTCTATTTAATTTGTTCATCACGTTCAATTTGTGTTTGATGCAATGATTACTAGTAAAATTCAGACATCGATTTGAATTTATCGGCTTGTTATACAAATTTGTGGTGGGTCTTCTCTCTCGAATGTAAACTGGATCTTTTCGTGAAAAGAGTAAAGAGTTGAATATGTCAAGGGTGTATTGTAATTTATTCTCAGGAATCAATAATAAGGAATCATTAACGTATAGTTTAAGAAGGGGTGGTCTAAAATCTAACACTAAACACACACTCCAAGAGTTCATTCATAACAAGGTTAGCAATAGATTGGCTGGGTGGTACTCCCATAGGAGTGCCATCCAACTGTTTGTAGAAGTTACCGTCGAAAGAAAAGAAACTACTCTCGATATAATGGATGCTACACCAGTTAACAATTATTATTATTATAATTCCATGATAATTGAAATGTTTCTATTTTATATTCAATCCATCCAACCAGTTTTGGCATTTTACATAAGATTTGTTTAAAACCTCCCAATCAACCGATGGCCTAATCATCTCATCGTCATCTTCTTGAAAATCCACGCATCCTTCTGAGATGAAATCATTGTTTGGTTCATCGCATTTTGTTCGCAGAAGAATCCACGTAGTTGAATCTTCTTCCTCCTCGTCTGATTCGTTTTCGTCTATATAATCAGCAATTTCAATCGGATCCTTGATTTTAATTGATGGAACATCTTCCACATGTTTTCTTTTAGAATTATTTATCACTTGCCTCAAATCATCCATCGTTTCGGAAAGAATTGGTTTTTTTTCCTAGAATATTCATATTATGATAAAATGGCTATATAGAAAATGATAATATGTCGCCTAGATGGCGCTTCAACGAGGAGTTTTCAATGGTGAGAAGATAGAGAAAAAAAAATATTTCTCTACAAAATTAAAATATGTATTTGTACAGGGTGGGCAAATTTCGATGTTTTAGCACTACAACTTTTGAACCAGATGAGATAGACAAAATCTGATACCCACTTCTCGGTCTCTTTTTCTGAGAAACTAACAAGGGTAGTATTCATTTTTGGCCACCTTCTTTTGTTTTTGAGTTATAAGCGAAAATTGGAAAAATGGCGATATCGAAAAACATTTATATCTCCGCTAATACTGATGATAGTGCTCTGAAATTGAAACATTATACAGGCACTTTTTCACGTAGAAACCAGTGGCGTGCTCGTATTTTCAGAAGGGTTTTTAATTACGAAGATATGACCCAAAGTTATGTTTTTTCAAATAGGAATAGTAGATTTTTGTGTCATTTTCTGAAAGCTCGATTTTTCCTAATTTCAAAAATATACAACATTGTATGATTCAATGATCAATATAAATAATATAAAATGGCCAAAAACCTCTTTTCACCTAAGAGTCTCAATATTTCTATGGTTTCAACTGTTGATGAACACAGAAAAATTGAGCTTTCTATAACAAGAGCAGTGTCCTTCCGTCAATCTGATTATTTTTATGCTTTTCATTTATTTCTACAAAATTCGAATCTAGATATGTTTTATAAATTTTTTATCTGAAATTTGATTTGGAAATAACGGAGAAACCACAAGATCGAATTTTTCAATCGAAAGAGTTGTATTGAGATGCATGTATCAGGAGATTATTTACATAGGTCTCCAGAATCAATATGCACAAGTACCAATCCATTTTAAACAGCATATGAAACAATGCATATATGATTGAACTCAACATTTTAATTACGAAGGGACAAACAAGAAATAATATTTAACCTAATAATGACAACAATTGCACAATGCACAGTCGACACCTCTTCTCGATATTTCAAAAGATGAATATTTGAAACTGTGTTCAAGCTACCTAGGAAAATTTTTCCAAGTTCGTTTATCTTTTCGAAACTATTTGTATAAAATAAATATAGATTCAAATTTTGTAGAAATAGGTGAAAAGCATAGAAATAATCAGATTGACGGAAGGACACTGCTCTTGTTATAGGAAGGCTCATCAAAAGTTGAAACCATAGAAATATTGAGACTCTTAAGTAAAAAAAGGTTTTTGACCATTTTGTGTTATTTATTTTGATACGAATCATTCGATGTTATATATTTTTGAAATCAGGAAAAATTAAGCTTTCAGAAAATGGCACAAAAATCTAGTGTTCCCATTTGAAAAAACATAACTTTGGGTCATAGCTTCGTAATTAAAAACCCTTTTGAAAATACGAGCACGTCACTGGATTCTACGTAAAAAAGTGCCTGTATAATGTTTTAATTTCAGAGCTCTATCATCAATATTAGCGGAGATATAAATGTTTTTCGATATCGCCATTTTTCCAATTTTCGCTTATAACTCGAAAACAAAAGAAGGTGGCCAAAAATGAATACTACCCTTGTTAGTTTCTCAGAAAAAGAGACCGAGAAGTGGGTATCAGATTTTGTCTATCTCATCTGGTTCACATTATAAAAAAGAGGTGAATATAATCGCATTGAAAGTTCCTTGAAGTATTGAAGTACCTGTTTTCTTGAAAACAAACCCATTTCAATTTTCACTTCATTCAATGTTTTCTTATAATCATTAGTGAATTTGCTAGAAATCTTCTGGTTTTCGATGAAAATTTTTCTGAACCTCTTTCCGTGTTTCCCTGGCCATTCACTTTCACTGATGTCCCTTTCCGCTTGATTTTCTTCTTCGTCGTTCTCAAAAATCAATGTTTTCACCGGTTCGAATAATTCATTGATATTTTTACGTTTTATTTCGCCTATAAATTTTAGCGCAGGTAGTTTCTGTTTCACCTTAGATTTCAACATTATTGGTGTAAGAGACTGTTTTCGAGTCGTTTGGCCGGTTGTTAACGATTATTGATCAAATACTTTAATGGTTTCAATGTATAGGGAAATCGATATTATTTTCTTCGTATACTTAGCTGTATACTTGCAAATACTTTTATATTCTACGAAAGGTGAGAATGGCTTTACATTCAATAAAAATTGAAATATTGCATAATGATGATAATATATTGTTTTATTGGGAGTAAAAGTGTGACTTTCTGTGATGAAAGAATGTTCTGATTATTTTGGACGAGTAACAAAAAGTGCTCTTATCCGAATAAAACGTAAACTATAATTAGACAGATCAAACATTAAGATATTTACAAATATTCAGCGCAACTGAGATTTAGAAAAATGCAAAACCACATTCGTGTGGTAAGCACTAGTTTTATAGCCTTCGAAGTGAAAAAAAAGCGTTGAAAGCCGTACACTAGAATTGTTCGTTCTTAGTGCAACGAGCTAATCATAGTGATTTAGTCAAAAAGTAATTGAGGATATAAATTACAACAAAATTTACAGCTATCTATTTCTAGTAGCTCTATTGATCTACCGAATCTATGGATCTGTGAGCTCTAATGATGTACTGGATCTGTGAATATATTATCGCTAATGATTTTCCGTCTCTGTGGATGTGTTAATTGCGACTCAGTGGATCTGCAGGGGCGGATTCAGGGGCGTGGGCATGCCCCCCCCCTCGCGGACCTTATAAATATAAAAATATATCCAGAAAAATCGAAAAATATGCGTGGGCACTCAGAAGGGTGAAAAATTGGATATGATCTAGAATGGTTGAAGACAGGTCGAATGTATTGGCATTAATGCATATACATAGAACCATTTGCAGCAGTGTTAATGTTGACAATATTATACAAAGATACGCTAGTCAAAAAAATAGGTGACTAGAATTTGTTATTAAGCTGTAAAATTTCATCATATTTTTTTATTTAACATATGTAGTAAAAAGGAATCCATTATTTTTCTAATAGATGACTTTAGTTATCTGTATCTCGCGTTGTACAAGTCCAATCGGGTTTTACTATATGGCGTTAGAAAGATGAGATTTCGCACTACAAAAACATTCGGACAGTTTTGTAATGAGTTGACTCAGTTGAGTTTGAGCGCGCCACAAAGGTGGACACTAGCAAAAAGAAAATACGTTATATTTTATAGTTTTTCTTAGATGAAGACAAAAATTAAAGCCAGGCGGCTGAAAATGTAGATGGTGTTCATGGACCTGATACTGTAATAGCCAATCATGTGCAATTTTGATTTCGTCGATTCCGTTCCGGTAATTTCGATGTCAAAGATGCACCACGCACTAAAAGGCCACTGGCCAATTGTCGAAAATAGCGATAAAAGCATGGACATTGTCGAGCCCTGTTTCGATTGTTCAAGAGCACAATAAACCGTTTGAAACACTATTTGCAAAAGGCTGATCTCAAGAAGATGCTAGATGTATGGGTACCAAACGAGTTAAGGCAAAAAACCGCATGGACCGCTTCCACTGCGAATCACTGCTAAATCGCAACAAAATCGCCCCATTTTTGAAACGCTTGGTACCTGCTGATGAAAAATGGATTATTTATGACAACGTCAAGCAAAAACGGTCGTGGTTGAAACGCGGTGAGTCCTCGGAAACGGCCAGGAAGGTTTTGCTGTTTGTTCAGTGAGATTGGCAGGGAATTATCTACGAAGAGCGGTTCCCCTATGACACAATTGTTAACTTGGAACTGTAGTTATCGAACGAAACAGCGCATATTTGACCCAAATTGAATCATTCTAACTATGGTAATTGAAGTTTTGTTCTTCATGCAAAAATAATGGTTTTCTTTTTACTACACCTCATACTTTCTTGCACCTGAGTTTTCTTATGAAATAAATTTACATATATTTATGAAATATGTGAAATTTTTTTTGAACTTGTTTTTGTCGTACAAAAATTTTTGAAATTGAATATGATATGATTTACTAAAATCCATCTTTCTATAAAAAAAAACACTTGACCCATCAAAAATTTCCGCTATTTTGCTATATGAGCCGTGACTTTTTATGGCCCCCCCTCAAACATCTTCTGGATCCGCCACTGTGGATCTGTCAACTTTATGCTCCACTGACTCATTGACCATGTAAACTCTATTGATCATCTGAGTCTATAAATTCATTATTACAAGTGATTTACAAGCTTTGTGGATCTGTCAGGTCTAGGGGTCTACCCGAGGGTCTACCGGCTTTTGGATCTTTTAGTTCTATTGATCTAACAGCTACAGATCTACAAGAACAAATAGCATCTAAGTAGTCTAACCTTAGTAGGAAGCGCTAAATCACCGCTTATTAATAGTTTTCCCATCTTAAGAAATGCAGCACGTGACTTTTCAATTCGGTATTTTATCTCTATCGGATGTTACCATTCTTCATTTATGGTTGTTCCCAAGTAAACGGAACTATGTACTCTTTGGAAGGTTTCATTATGAACATTACGGATTTATGGGCTCTAGGAATCTACCTGCATGTGAATCTGGTCTCGTTATGAACAGTTATATGGATCTATGTGCTCTAGAAATCTACCATCATTTGGATCTGCCACCTCAATGGCTCTGTGGTAGGGATGTGTCGTTCACGAACGAACGAATCAAAAAACCCGGGTCTTCAGAACGAATGGTTCGATCGGGTCGTCTCTCTGAAAATGATTCGTTCGTTCGAACCGATCCGAATGAGCCAAACTTTCACATTCAGTTCATTCAATCTGAGGATCTTTTAGGACCCAAAGATCCATAGAAAGAATGGTTCGTTATCCGAGCCTAGGCAGATGGGTTTCGGTTTGGACTGACCTTAAGGGAACATATGGTTGTAATAAAATACATCCATTTCGCAAATGAATCATCGGCTCGGCACTTGGCTTCGCACCCGGTTTTGAAGAAATGTGATAGATAGTAAAAGAAACTGGGCTCTGTAATTGCACTCTCTTAGATGCACCAATTATTATTTCTTGAAAATGTTATGGTCTTAAATATTGTTCATTATTTTTTGAGAATTTTTTTAACTATATATTCAAACCTTACTTTGTAAAGTTTATCAAAATGAATATTTTTTTGGAACAAGATATATTAATTAGGGTTGATATCAGTTTAAGGGATTTCAGATCTTCTGTATTTATTTGGTTGGAATAGATATAGATAATGATCATTAGGTATAGTTTTCGTTAAAATTAATAATTCAAGACCTCGTGAATTTAGTATTCTGTACAAAGTACATTCATGATTTACTTCTACTTCTTCATTAGTCATTTAAATATTCCAAAATCATCAATTTGAACGAGGAATATATATTAGATTTTGAAATTTTTTCGAAAGGTCTATAATCATCTCATGAACCAGATATCAATTTATTATATTCTGCCATCTCAGTAACTTATAACTTTATGATAAAGGATCTCATTTATGTTTATGATTATGTCTCAAAAAATCATTATCACGAATTCCCGATCCGATTAAAAACATACCGACTAACAAATACAAAGCTGATATTAACTTAAAATTCTTTACCAAGAAAAAAAACAAAGAACGAAAGAACCAGATCTACGGATCTTTGAATCATGCGCAAATCGTAGATGATTCGATCTGAGCTAGTGAGCTGAAAAGAACCATTGGGTCAAATGAACGGGTCTTTTGAACCGGGTCGTCTCAGCAATGGATCTGGTTCGACCCGGTTCGTCGAAATTGAACGAACCACACATCCCTACTCTGTGGATCTACCGGTGCTCTTAATCAATCTTATCTAGGGATCTATCGGCTCTGTGGTTAAATCAGCTCTATTGATCTACAGGCTCTGTGAGTCTATTGATCTACTGGCTTTGTGGATCTATCAGATCTGTGGATCTATCAGCTTCATAGATCAACCAGTAATGTAGATCACGGGTTGTTAGTTTATGATTTAATCAATGTGTGAAGTTCGTGAAATCAGATATAATTGCAATTTCATTCAACTCTGTTGAAAAAGTTATAGAAATTAACTTATATTTATTTTTTTTTTTTAATTCATGGAATATTTTAGACGCCATTTCTACTTCCGATATCAAACAAACTCACATTAATAGAGTGTAATATCTTCGATGTTGGTTGGAAAAATAGTTTTTGAAATTGTACAAGTGAATTTTTTTGTTTTAATGGGTTTATTTATTATGAGAAATTTTGTTTTTTTTCTGAGAATAAACTATATTATTATCATTATTATATTATCGAGATCAAATTAATATAAACAAAATTCACTATTTATTTTTCAGGAAAGCGCAAGGTCTTCTCATTGTCCGGTAGTACGTCCTGGGCCGGCTCTAGGTTGCAACTTCTGCTGGAACACAGTCGACACCCATGGTCGAATATTAAGGAGAAAAACTAAATACCATTGTCCCGAATGTCAAACTAACCTCTGTATAGTTCCCTGCTTTCAGGAGTACCACGAGAGACATCCCAGTCAAACTGATCCAATCGCGCTGACAACATCGGTCATGCGCGTTTTTCCGAAAACTACTTCTATGTGAGACGCCTGATTGAGAATTTGGAAATCTATACGAATTATCACATGGAAAAATAGTTCCTAATGATATGCGGTAGAGGAGGGAATTTTGTTGGAGGTGATGATTGAGATTGAAAAACAAATTTTGACATTGGGCTCTCTTTGCACCTTTTCAAAGTTGAAAAATGCGATTGTTGAAAAGCTGTAAACTCTAAGAGAAAATCGATTTAATTCTATGGTTATATCATAATATTCATATACAAATTTGGAATGCTGTTGAAGGTAGAGTCTGTTCGTATTCTGTTCTCAAAGAATATTGGGAACAAGAAGAATTTTATTGGATATTGAACACGGTTGATGAAACAAAGGAAAATTTTTAACATTAAATGGTTTATTCCATAGAGGGAAGTTCTCTTTGTCAGCATCACTGATCTTAAGGTTCGAAAAGTAACCATAAATCGGTTTATCAAAGTTCAAAGTTGTACTTTAATATCAAATGTTGACGTCGCTTGGCCTTTCCGAATTCATTAGAATAAGTATTGTTTAAAATGATCCAATCCATTTGTTTTAAACTTTTTCATTCAGGAATAGCTATGATACACGAATAATATCTTTGATTTAAAAAACCGTTATCGCACTATGACCGAATTTGATGGCAGAAGAACACTTATGTGTCATCACGCAACGCAACACACTATTCTGTTCCTACCTACAAAATTAAACACATATGAAGATCATCATTCACTTGAGTCAATACAAGGTGCGTCATGCTTAGCTCCCACACTTTAAAAAGTTCCTAAAGATAAAATTTATAGAAGTTAAAGAAAAGCAAGTAGTAGATATAGTTGTTCAAAGCTGTATACTGTAAAACTGAGTTAACAGGAGCGGTGACACTAGCATCTTCAAGAATGTTAGACCAAATGACGCCTCTAGCCTTTTGGGTTGTGGTTGGGTGGATGGTCCCCTTGAGGCTTGTCAGTTGCCCAATCACAGCAGTTTTGCCTATTAACACAACCTGGAAGATGTAAGTAAGCTCCATAACTCAGTTGCCTGCAACTGTCAAGACTTCTCCCCCAGTCCCGTTGGTGGTAACCATGATTTTGTAAGATCTTGAGGTCAGTACGCAAAATGCGTCTCATTCTAGTGTCTGAAATCAGAAGAATGCGGGCATGTTTTTGTGTAGAATGAGAGGTGTTAAAAGACTGACCCTTCCTCCTGTTTGTGTAACCTCTTTCGAGTTTGTTTTCCAGTTATTGCATGCGAATGGCCCTCTATGTGGCAGTTACAGAAGTATCTTTTTCAATAAAAGTCGCGACAACAAAACTACCCTAGTCTCCCAAATACAATATGATGAGATCTGAAAATCTTTCTGGGATTGCCCATTCTCGCACCATGATAAATGAAAAGTGTGATTTAACCATGGCGCACCCTGTAAATTAGTCTCTGAAGTGAGCCGGCATAATTTCTGGTGAATAAACGAAGGATAATAAGCGCTTCTATTTTAAAACTAAGTTTCGTTCAGTTGATCATACATCATATTTTTTATTATAATTTGTAATCCAGCTCTCAGATTTTTCTTCAATATCGAAAGATCCAGAGTACCTACTACAGTCAGGTAGTTATTTCTTGTTTTTCTACTCGGAGAGTGCTTGCAAACTTGAGTTCCTTGAGAATGACCCTAGTGTCGCTAAGGTTTGAATGTTGAATATTTTGCTTTTTTCACAATTATTGAACAGTTTTCGAAGATTATTGTTTTTATTAAATTGTAATATTGTTGAAAAAAGATATTGATGAAAATATTAATGAAGCTCTCATTGAAGAATATCGAAAGAAAAACGTATTTGTTACGTGCTTTTTGGATAATTGTGATTTGTATTGTGAAACGCACAAAAATAACACTCAACTGAATCGCTAGATAGAACCAAAATCCAATGAAAACCAATTTGCATGTCATTCAGTGGCAGCTTATCTGTTTTGGGTGTCTCAGAAGTGGTGTTATAATGATGGAAAAATATCAGTACAAAGTATTCAGAATTTTGCTTGTAATCATTTTGATACCAGGATCGTAGACCTAATAATGAATGAGAATGTATGTCTAAATAGCATTTTATAAAACTTACGTAGACTTGAATTATATTTGTATTATATTGAGGTTCAAGAACTAGGAGAAGCTGAGTCATTTCAGACTTAAAATTGTCTAACTGCCTTCTGACTTAATACATTCGTCCAAAAAAATCATAAAATCCCATTTTTTATTATGGGAAAATATTTGGATGTGTTTTTTCAGAAAAATTTTATGAGATTGTCAGTTTTCAATATGGGTATCGGAAAGAAAGTGTCAGTTATTTTCTTTCGTTTTCAGATTAAATATAAACTCATGCACGAGCTTCTCTAGGTAATTTTTATTTCTAATGAAAAGTATTGTTATTACAATTGATGTCGAAATTTGTATTGCTTCTTCAACACTTAGGTAGACCAAATCACATGGTTGACTGTGTAGATTGTATTTCTTGAAATTATAATATCATTTTGGTCAGGTCAGATTCATAAGATGGAAACAGTTGTTTACACTTTCAATGAGGTATGTTTGTTGAATATTTCTCAACACTGGTTCCAGTGGCTCTTTGGTTATATAATCAACTATACTTTCAGATAACTCACTAGACTACAAAGTGTTTAATCATTCGATAAAGTGTTGTTGAATGATTAAACAGAGACAATCTATTAATGCTCAGATATAAACTATACAGGGTGTTCCTAAATTGGAGGTTCAAACGGAAACGATAGATTCCTCGGATCATTTTAAGAAGAGAAAAAGCGTATAATTTCGAGATTGTGTTTACTATCAAAATAATAATTGAAGGATTCGAAAACCAAAAGAATTATTAATTATCAAAAATTAATCACCTATTTGACTCATACATAGTCCATTTGTTGTTAGGTCTATGGCTGAAATGCAATTAACGTTATTTAAAAAAAGCAAATTTGCTCAGAAATATTATTTGATGAGGGACATTGTTATATGTGAAAAAATTCTATTTATATCAAAAATATTTCATGCCTTGCCACAGATTTTTTCTAGTAAATCATCTTTCTATATTTGAAAACTCATTGTTGATAGATATATTTTTTATGAAAATATTAAGCTACTTGGGTCCTGTCAATCCCAAGTTCCTTCTTAAGATTTATTTTCTATACCTGAAAAGTATTATCTAATGTAAATATTTGTAAATAATTGAAGCGTTAATTATTTATGGCTATTTTTCTGTTGAATCTGATGTTTATTTTGGATAAAATGTTATAATATCACAGATTTATTTTTCACTGAGCATATGTGATGGAAAATATCCATTGATTTCTATCTGTAAATGACAAAGTAACTAACGTCCTAATAGAAATTTGTTGAATCACCAATTGTCATACTTCGAAGCAGATATTATTTCTGGATGGAATATAATTTTTTTTAGGGACGTGACATATTGAAATGTGATAATTTTTTCTTTAATATAAGATATTTTGGAAATATGTAGATTGATATTTGTCATTTATCCATGTAGAGTTGTTGTATTGATAAAACCCAAATGTTGTATAAAGTAAAAAGCTTTTGATGTATTGTGAAGAAATATTTCATGGCGTAAATAAAGAGGTATATTTTTTAATTTTTACTTTTCATTGCGTTCTCACCAACAAATACAAAATCGTGATCACCAATTTCGCTAAGAATATTAGGATAGATTAAAATGGGGTTTTCCAATTGCACTGCGACCTGATGGCCTAGTGTAGGGAAATTGCAGGATTTTCCACGCGGGATTCAATAGTAAAACTGCATATTAGATAATAAAAGCGCAAACGTCTTTTGAAACGTACCAGAAAGCTATAAATCACTCATAAATTAGCCCAGTTTGTGGCCGTCTTTTCATATTTCTAAAAAAAATATAGTCTTGATTCTTAAAAACAACATGAGGTTGGTCCGCTACGCAGCGTTTATCAATATCCCCTGCAATGAAAATCTCCAGTCTTTACTAAGCCGCCTGTTCAATAAATAACACATGGCAACCCAACCAATATAAAAAGCATTGCCTATTATCCTAATTGAAAGAGGGGTGAATGTATTTCACAAAGACGGAAAACAACACTATCTTTGCTTCGAATTATATGGAAGTTGTTTACACTTTGAATATACGGAAAATTTCTAGGATTTTGCATTCAGAACTAGTATCTGTAAAATGCGGGTCACATGTTTTTAACCCCAATTAATTTTCGAAGCTTTGCATGCCCTCCCGATCTTTGTATCTTGTGTGAGATTTTTCGAATTTTTTCGCGGCAAAACTTGTCAGCTTTTGCCATGAAATAAAAACCTTTGTACTATCGTATGTTTTTAGTAACATAATACCTTCTTATGAGCATGTTTAATAGGTGGAGTACAAAGAGTATATATGTTTTTAACGATCCCGCATTCTTGCAGATCCGCGGGATTCACAATTTTAATACCGCGGATTTGGGGGATTGGATTCCCTAGTCTAGTGTGTCCCTCACCTATTCTCTATATTAGTCGTAGTCTCCAGGTCCAGAGTTCTAATGAACTCCATTATCTGAGATGTCTTCAAGGAGGTTACTTTCCCATTTCTACAAGTCTGTTGTCCAAAGCATTTTTTGCGTTCACTAGCAATGGCGAGGCATTTCATCACCAGGTGATCTGGAGTTTCTTCCTCCTGCCCATAGAATCTGTACTCGTCGTTTTCTACTAGACTCATTCTCATGAGGTGCTTTCTGAGGCGGCAATGCCCTATAAGGAATTCCAGTGAGAAGGTGTAGCATATTTTTGCTACATCCAGATACTTCTCAGTTCTTCCAGTATCAAAGAAACTTTTTGGAATAATCCAACCTAGGAAGATGTGGCCAGAGTGTTTCTCTTTCGGTTTTTTCTTTCTGAAACTCATTCTTGTAGGTACCTATAACACAGAAAGGTTCTGGGCCAATGAAAATAGTTCGTGTTTTTTTCTGGCAAGTGAATTGGCTTCTTTATTTCCTTCAATTCCCTAGTGAGCGGGAACCCAGACCAAACAGACTTTGTTATTCTTGTCTGTTTCATTGATTTTGCTTCAGCACTCTAATACCATTTTACCATTTCAGAATCTATGATATGTGAACTCAATGTTTTGATTGCAGCCTGAATCACAATCACAATAGGATATCGCTACATCACATTTCTGATAGTTTCTTGCTAGGTTAATTTCCACACATCTTTCGATCTGCCCTATCTGCCTGAAAGATACTTGGACAGTGGACTAACGATAGTGATCATTTGGTGCCAATACCGAATACTCCAGCGCCAGTACCCGTCGTGGTTTTAGAAACATCTGTGTAGGTGCCATTTATTTATTTGATGGTATTCTTTTTGAGAACTGGGATTGTGAAATATTATGAATCATCTTAAGAGGGAATGGTACCACTTGACTGGTCAGTTCAAAACTTAAAGGGGAATAACTATTCTTGCAGATCACCGATTTGTATGGGGTTTTCTGATAATTTCTTCAAACAATGATCTGAAAGGCAGGGACGGGCTATTTTTAATTTGCGAATGAAAAAACAAAAAAAAAAGTTGGTAACTTTTCGTTTTCCGCAAAGGAATTGATGATATGGATGAAAGGGCTTATCACTGATTTATTTTAAAATTATTCGTAAAAAAAAACTACAGAAAAACATTTCAAAAGAGCTGAAATCACTTCGTAATAAAAAAGAATAATCGACCGTCGTATAGTGCTGCCCCTACTGTATAAATTCGCAACGAATCACCAGATTCTTCAATACTACCTACAATTTGATAATTCCGGCAACGTTGCTGCGTTATGAATCAGTTCTCAGTTAGAGTCGTAAACAGTATGTATTAGGTGAATAGAAAAATTTCCAGCTTGTTCGTTTCTTTTCGAAAGTTTGAAGGTATGAACAGATCGACGCGGGACTTCGGGAACGGGAGCGATGCGTTCAGCGGGCAGATTGCATAGCATGCACACCTACGCGAAAATAATGAGACACGATTATTAGTATGAATCTAAAATTATGTATGAAAATGACAGTTTTTCGGAGGAAGAAGTTTTACTGCTCAAAGCCGTTGATTTCCATCCCACAAAAGTTTCTTTCCCGCTCCCGCAGTCACGCGTCGGTCTGTTCATACCTTTATTCAGTTTAGTTAGCTGTCAATTCTTTTCGATATGGGTAACAAGAGATTCAAGGATTTATTTATTCTGATCCTATTACTTGCTTTTTGGGAGTATCATGTAAAAATATCAAATTTGATTTCTACAGGAAAACAAGAAGAATCTTATTAGTTCATGGTCATTCTTATGATGATACTATTAGTTTTTTAATCATGCATAATCTGTTTTGTAAATATTCATTCAATACCAATTCATCTTTCAGTGTATGGGAAAGAGATTATGTTCATGCACAACATGAAATAACATTTCAGTTGAAATGGTAGATAATTATATGGTAATATTGAAGTTCAGTACTACGATGTTACGATGTGAGTCAATTTCTGAACATGAGAATTTTTTGAAATTTGAGAACCTTTTATTGCCTTCAAAATAAATGGATCGTAATTCTGAGCAAGGAGAATTAATGCGATATTGCGATATAACAACTGATTTTTGTACGAAGTCAATTTCTGAAAATGAGAATTTTCGAAAAAGATTTTAGTCTTTTTTTTGCCTTCCAAATTAATGGATCGTGATCCTGAGTGTGAAAGATCAATAAGTGATATAAGAACTGATTTTTTATCAAATTTCATGTTTATAGTTTTCACATTTTCCGAGAATAATCTCATTAGTACGTGGTCATTCTAATAATTATGACAACTATTAGTTTTTTTAATCATGTAAATTTGTTCCGTAGATATTCAGTCAATCCCAATATCTTTCAGTGTATGGAAATGTGATTATTTTTATGCACAACAAGAATTAATATTTCAGTTGAACTGGTTGGTAATTATAGGGGAATATTGAAGGTCAGTACTAAGATGTTATTATTGTTTAGAAATTTCTTGATTCTGCATAGTCAATTTCTGAAAATGAGATTAGAGTCCTTTTTTTCTCTTCAAAATTGTTGGATCGTAATCCTGAGCATTGAGAATTAATGCGATATTTTGATATAACAACTGATTTTTGTATGTAGTCAATTTCTGAGAATGAGAATTTTTTATAATTCCATTCTGAAAAGTGACGGCATCTCAGAGGGGCTGGAGGGAGCTGAATAGGTAAACTTTGACAGATGCGCTCAAACGCACGTGGTACCATTACCTCTTAAGTGGCTTTTACGATGGCAAATAGATATCGATGACATTTTTAGGGCTTCTAACTAACCTAAGCACCGCCACATCTATTCCTGATGAGGAACAGTAAAGTTGAATTGACTAAGGGCCAGTTTTTTCTTATGCGAATAAAGAAATTTATTCCTCCTTCTCTATACGATGTCATTCATATATAAAGCCTGTGCTGTTGGAATAAATTTATTTATTTGTATGTAAAAAACCGGTGCTAAAGTAAATGAACAAATAGGAAATGAAAGGCATCAAAGGAGTACAAAATGTCTAGAGCGGTTATTATTATTTGAACTGCCACCACATGGATCTTTTTTTCTCAACCCTACCCATTCATACAAATCCAAAGAGGCCGTCGATACTGTTAACGAAACCGATAACATCCTCAGGAGCTGTTATCTCGCGAGTATCCCGGACCATTTCATAAAGAATGGATATTTTCTTATACAATGCTCGCACTGACTTTCCTATACGATCGGTTTAGGCCAGTCAACCCTAAACATTTGCACACCATGTGTTCAGCTGTTTCTTCCACCATTCCATAGAGCCTGCAAACCTAAGACTGTTAGTAGAAGTGCATCACAGGTTTTCAGAACTTTCTGGTTTAAAATAGTTAATTCTACTAACTGTATATTTGCGGAGCGCTTTGTAAAGAAGAAGTGAGGAGTGGCTACAAACTCAAAAAGGCTGTACCTCTGAATGGAATGGTTAATAACAAAAATAAATTTGCGAGCAGCGCTGCTCTGTTCAAGAAGTATCTAGTTGGAAGGTAACTATCAACATCTGAAGTTAATTTACTACTAGTTTGATTATATACTTTGTTACTTTCTTTATGAATTATGAGGAAATATGAAATATTAATTTGAGGGGCCAACAAGAGCATTTAAAATATCCCCAAAGGGAATAATTTATCCAAAATGAAGGCTTACAAAATTCAAATAATACATAATTGTATGGTCTGTCTTACATAATTGAATATTGTGTCAATAACTTTCCAATAATTTGCTCACAGATGCTGTAAATCAAAGAAATATTTCACTTAATCTATTTATTTATTTCATTCAAAGTATTTTCCAATCGTTGGAAGGAAGAAAACAATAATATGTTGTTCAATAAAAAATTTTTTCAGTTCAAATAATTTTATTTCCAGTTATAATCTTAAATACAAATTTTAAAGTGTTTTTATTGTGTCTATTGAAGCAAATAGACCAATCACTTCTTGATTTCAACCTCTTCTGCAATTTGACTTCCCTTTCTGAAATTAGGGAATTGCTCCCAAGGCGCTGATAAATCGAATTTTCTGAATTCTTGTGCTAATTCCAATGGCTCTACTACAACTCTCTTCTTTTCATCATCGTACCGTACCTTAAAAAAAGTTCAATAAATAGTGTTTGTGATCCATCTTTATATTCATAACAAAATATACCGGATTGTACCACGAGACTAAAGTGAGATAAATTAAATAAAAAAAACCTTGATACGTTTTTCGGTATATCAATGAAGGCTACACACGATTCTAATTTTAAAGAATTTGTTGCCATTTGATTTCTGATCGGGAAATTACAAATTCCTCTTTAATTTCTCGAATTATTCCCTGATTTTTATTGAGAATATGAATAGTTCTCAAAAAACTATTCAAAATTGCTCACAAAATACAATTATACTCAACATGGCTATAATGACGTCACTTGGATATATAAACAGTTGGTTGTTATAAAAAAAAAGTGCTTGTTTTCATTATTGATTACACCGTTTTCTTTTGTGAAAATCATTTTGATGTAAGTAATGAACTATTTATTATTTGAGACTTTGAGAGTATTCTATTTTCGCAGCAAAACACAAAGAACAAAAATGATAAATGCACACAAAAGTCTAACTAACACAAATTAAAATTACCCTAAGTTGGCCCAATCCTGATTGTTTTCTCATCACTTAAAGGTATGAGATAGGTGTTTTAGAGTTTGTTTTGCATATTAAATAACTTTTTTGTTTTTGTTTTTAGGTATATATTACTTGAAATTCTAACCTATGAGTAAGTGATATTGTTCATACTGTCAAACAGCTAATTATGGAAAAGGCAGATAAGAAGCAATAATAAAAAAACCTAGATTTTAAAATTACCTCTACATATCCACTCAAAGGGAAATCTTTTCTGAAAGGATGTCCCTCAAATCCATAGTCAGTGAGTATTCTTCTCAAATCAGGATGATTTACAAAAAAGACTCCATACATATCCCAAACTTCTCTTTCATACCAATTAGCTGCTTTATACACTTCACAAGCAGATTCAATAGGTGTTAATTCATCTGTATATGTCTTAACACGGCATCTGGAATTGTATCGTAAGGATAGAAGATTGTAGATTACCTAAAAAAATATCACTATAATTGTGACCTTATTTTTTAGTGGTTGCATTTGTTTATTTTAGGGATTGTAAGAGTTGAGTAATTGATCTGAAAAATGAAATTTTCTATATGTGCAACTTTTTTATTCAAAAGATGAGATACCTCAAATCTGAATTGTCTAGTTGGTACATCCATACCGGCAATATCAACTAAACTAGCAAACTGAGCATTATGATGATCTTTCAAAAATTGCAATACTGGCACAACACCCTCAGGAGCTATCAAAATTTCCAATTCATCACCAGCTGCAATTTGAACTTTCTGAACATACTTAGGCATGCATTCTGCGACATACTTCCCAAAATCTTTGAGCTTATCGACAGCACCATGTTGTACTTTCCTAATGGTAGCTTAAAAAGTAAAGGAAATATTTAGATAAAAATTACTATGTGTTCTTCTTTTTTATAACATGCATTCAAAATTATAGGCATATAACTTGATTCAAAAGTAAAGTAACTAACGTTTAGTTTCCTTGGTTGCTTCCGTGGATAATTTATGTGATACCGAAATAATTCCTGAAAGATAGGGAAAATTAAATAATTTCGAAGTTAAAAATTCAGGATATTACCAGGTATATTCACATTGAAGGGTTTTCTGGATACTTGTGTTAATTTTCTCAGTATGGACGACATTATTTTATTATTACCTAATCCTTATGCTTATAGTAAAAATCTGTCAAAATATTACCTAAAATGACAAACACAAATGTAGGTTAGGTAGTTCGGTAATCGCATAGATTTGATATTAGGTCTATGCGTAATCGGTAGTTGTAGTGTCAGGCACGAAAGACATTTTTTTTGAAATATCATCAAAGTCTGTGATATCATTTTCATATTATTAGTGGGGATAGTGGAGAGGGATATGTACCTTGTCTGTTGATTTGATGCTAATGTTGAATTCTTCATTTTAACACTACAAGTAGTTCATTTTACTTTCGATAATGTTTTGCAGCGAAA
This sequence comes from Harmonia axyridis, assembly GCF_914767665.1. Lineage (NCBI taxonomy): Eukaryota > Metazoa > Arthropoda > Insecta > Coleoptera > Coccinellidae > Harmonia > Harmonia axyridis. Next base: position 50,842,915 of record NC_059502.1, on the reverse strand, counting down.
CGAAACATTATATCACAGATTACTAGTCTGTGATTATATTTCTATGGAGTAAACACTGAATATGATTTAGAACTTGTTCCGCCGTTCCGGGCTCTAGAAATTTTTGATAACCTCAACCTTTGGTGTTGAATTGAAGTTATTTATTTTTTAAGAATAACTAAAATATCTTAACATGTCTTAAATAACTTTTACTTTGCTTAGAAATTGTGTGTTTGAATTCAACTGGAAGAGGCATCACTTGCATTTGAAAATTTGATGGGATGGCGTCTGAGGAGCAGTTGAAACTTTCGAATTTAATAAAATCAGTGCACTCCAATCTGAGAGAAAAATCAAAAAAGATAGGTGTTTCAGAAGCATGGAAGGAACATTGTAAGAATAATAATCTATTGAAAGAATATTCAGTAGCTATGAAAACACTAGCAACTAATTATTGGCAAAGTAATTTCACAAAAAAATGTAATGCCTACTCCAGAATCGTATGGATCTATTACTATAGTCTGAATTATTTCATTGGTAATGAAGCAGAAAGAGAAATATTGAGACAAAGACAACGGGAAGTTGAGATTGCTGAAAAAATTGATGTTTCCATTGATCAGGACTTACCATTACCTCAACTACCTTTAAAATTACTAGATGTAGGAAGTTGTTTCAATCCATTTTCCATTTATGAAATTTTTGAAGTTTTAGCTATTGATATTGCACCTGCAAGTCCTTCTGTTGAAAAATTAGATTTCCTTGAAGAGGAAGAGGAATCCAATGATTTACCACATAGTTCTTTTGATATTGTTGTATTCAGTTTATTTTTAGAATACATCCCATGCCCAGATTTAAGATTTAAGTGTTGTGAGAAAGCACTTACATTGCTGAAACCTGAGGGTCTTCTATTTATAATAACACCAGACTCTAAACATGTTGGAGCAAATGCTCAGCTAATGAAGTCTTGGCGTTTTATGCTTGCAGAGATAGGATTTTCTCGAATAAAATATGAAAAGTTGCCTCATATTCACTGTTTGGCTTTCAGGAAGAGTCTTCATCCAAAAATAACAGAGCGTTGGGCAGTGTTGCATAAAAATTGTCAGGTTTACAAGAAAATGTTCATTCCTCAAGATTTGCTTGACCATAAAGCTGATGAGAAAAATTGTTCTGATGTAAGCAATAAGCATGAGTAATATCAAATACATATCTCTATCAATGACTTTTTTGTAGTAGATTGAAAGTGATGAAATTACAAGGAAACAACATAATGATGCCCTATTGTATATTTCTGAAATTGAATACACCAGAAACATCTGAGGACTAATTGTTGTCGTGATATTAAAATTGGACTATATGTTCGATAGTTATTTGGGCATCTGTGCGGTTAGTTGTTACCGACCTTTCGGCAAGCATTCGCCTGCAGTCTTCAGGGTACTGATCTTGAGGAGAACGGATTTTCTGGTTCTGAGAAGAACCATTTGCCAAACTGCATCTGTCGGAACTTGTACGCACCATACTTTTTTTAGAGTTGAGCCCTGTTCATGTTGGAGCAACTGACAACTTTTCCTTGACACCACCAAATTAGAAAGGAGTCGGAACTCGAACAAACTGCGCATCCCGAAAATTCAACTACTGCGTATGCCGGAAGTAAGGTGTACATTATATTAAGCTTAATGCATATGGATTACTACCTAGTTCTGTAGACTAATGGTGATTGCAACCAATCTAACCTGGGTTCAACTGGGATAACCTCAATACGAACTCTAAAAAAGTATGGTGCCTACAAGTCCCGACAGATCTAGTTTAGCAAATGGTTCTTCTCAGAACCAAACAATTGGTCCTTCTCAAGACCCTGAAGATGACAGGGGAATGCTTGCCGAAAGGTCAGTAACAACCAACCACACCGATAATGGAAACAGCCCAAATAACTATCTAACATCTAAGCAATTACTATCACTCATTTTGTCGTGAAGATCCATAAATAGAGAGTGAAATAAAAAACTAATCTATGAATAATTGTAATATTTTGAGATTCATTAAATCCTTTTAACATTACATTACATTAAATCCTTTCAACATTACTTTCTAACATTACAAAAATATCTACTAAGTATTTGTTGAAACAAGAGGAAACATTTGATCTTAAAGATTATTTGGACTCTTATGAATATGTTAGCTTAGAAAATGCAATTTTGATATCATCCATAATGATCAATCGCCTGAAACAGACTCAGCTCAAAAATTCATCTTTTGTTTTGTCAGAGCAACATTCAAACATTTGTAGAATTTTTTTTTTTATCCTTAGTATGGAATTATACTTAACATAATTATTCGGAAATTGGGAACCTCCCCATTCTTTTAAATCGTGGAAATAGTAAAAAACTGCACAGGTTCCATTCGATATTTGGAATATATGTGTATGAAGATCTACAACTCCCTGCCCAGAAACCTTCATGTTGTAAGTAACATAAAAATATTTAAAAAAGAACTAACCAAGCACCTTATGAATTGTGAACCATATAGCTTAAACGAATATTTTGAAGAATGCAGGGATAATTTATAAATACAAGATGAAATAAAGTTCTTATTTTTAGTTAATGTCTAAGGAAACTTGTAATTTGCTCATAAACCAAAAATGTTTTGTCTTCAATGTAAAAATAGGTTTTTAACTTTAGTAAAAATTTTAATTAAATGCAGCCAATTACAAAAAATGATTTCACTTATTTCTCGGTGACAATCGCAGATGCGTAAAAGTAACAGAAACCAAAAAATTTATGAATATACTATAGCATTCATTTCATATATTAAAAATCACCAGCTCTGTACTGCAAAAGTTTATGAGGCGAAAAAATATATCCCTGTAGCTTCTTACAATCAGTCGGCTGCTGTAAAGCCTAAAACATAACCTATAGTTATAGTCCAAATTTGATCTTGAGAGCTCAAAAACTGAAAGAACTATGAAGAAAAAACTAAAAAAAATCTTGAAACGTTTATGCCCTGTAGCTCCGTAACGAAGCGTTTGCGGGTTCAGGTTATTGAAAAAAATTATTATTTCGACCTGAAAAATACACCCCTGATATCTTGATACTGAATTTTAAATCACCCTGTATAATTACTCGATGCTTTTGTATTTTTCTATATTTGTATCTTTTTTTAAATGAGGGGCGCTAGAATCCGCTTGTAGTCCCAGTCGTCCACCGAAGGATTGAGTGAAGCTCTAATTTTTGCGGACATTATGTTTGCGACATTGAAAAATTCACAACATTTTTTTTAACATGTTAAGCAAAATACTCCAGACGAATCTTTATTGCGAAAAAACTATGTTCAGGCATTATACAATTCCACTATAAAAAAGCTGTAAGAAAAAGCTAAAGATAAAACTTTTGTTCATTAAATGAAATAACAAACAACGCTTGTAGAAGAAAGATGCGAAGCACATAATGTTTTGGGAATTCGAGTTGAAGAAAAAATCGTACCTATTAATAATGAACATGTTAAAAAATTGAACCATTTTACAATTGCCATATTTTGAATGAATTTTGAATTCAATATCATTTGTTTTACCGAGAATATTTTAAGCATTGAAAACCAAAAGACTTCCTCCAGAAAAATTATATAAATTATTGAAAATGTTTTTTTTTTATTTAAATTAACGTGTCTCAGCAGCTAGGCCATTAGGTAAAGTAAATTGAATAATAGTAGTTTTGCATAAAAATACCTTCAGTTTCAAATGAAAATACTGCTAATGATTTTTTTTTTAATTGTAAGATGTAACAAAATGAGGAAATTGTCGCCAGTAATTCGAATCCTACGGACATAGTGGATCTTTCATGCGCGATAATAGACGTTAATTTATATTTGACAATTTACTATATTATGTCCTAACTTTGAGTAAGAGTGAAATTCTGTATCTAAATTTATTGTGAGTAAATCAATATAATCTTCGAAAAATGTTTTATTTAATCTGATAAACAATTTTTCAATGCATATTTGTAATATTTTAGATGCATATTATATAGTATGAAAGTTTTCAATGCATATTTATCCGAAGCCTAGTTATAATTATGAGTTGTTGCATTGGAAGGCAGGCAAATTTCTATGAGTCGACGTTTCAATACCTTTTTATTTTCAGGAATACCTCATCACTTAGAAAGATTGATTCAGTATAGTAGTTAAGTTATAATAAATATATTGGGATTAATTTAAGACGTTGACATATCTATCAGTATGGTACATATAAGTTTGATGAAATGTATTTTTATTTCATGTTAAAGGATACCACGATAGAAATGTTCAATAAAGTAAACAATAAAAAAATATATTTATCTATAAAATTTTCAGATCAAATAAAACAACTTTCAAAACAAACAAAACAATTTTCAAAACAAACAAATCAACTTTCAAAACAAACATTAAATGATTTCACAGTGTATAAATTAATAAATATGTATTTATTATAGATTTTTCGGTGATGTTTGTCACTTTATCTCATTTTCTCTCATCACGTCATTATATACTACCCAATTCAATTAAACAATGATTATTATTGCGGCGACAATCAGCCCAAAAGTGTCTGATGCTGCTTTCTAAGGCAGCTCCTTCATATGCGACGCAACTCCGCAAATTATGATATCTATCGGGCATCATATTCAACTTTTTAGGTATGGCACCCAAAATTAGTGACAAAGGCAGTTCTCGAATTCTTTCTGCACTACAGTGTTTACTTCGATGAAAACTATATTTTCATAGATTCGTTCAGAATGTAGTGGCTGCCCACACTTGTTGCACTTTGTCACTAAAAAATTCTATACCCTTTTGTGTAACTGTATTACAACAAATGATAGTGGCATGCTCAGAATTTAAAACATTTACATAATTATATTTTCCCATTTCTTAGTAGCTCTTCAGATTAAAAATTTTCACCATATTATATATAGTAGTTTTACAATCGACTGATCGAACCAAATTCAGCAAAGATGTTTATTGAAAACAAGTGGAAAGTATTTCAGCTCTGAGACTATAAACTTCCGTCAGACAATTTTTCATGGAAAGTTGCTTAGCCAAACTATATGCAGGGTATACACTTTTAAACTTCAAGGGGATTTTACAAGTGATTTGCAACAAAAAATGTCATATAACACATGTTGGCGGTTATTCTTCCATTTAACATTTTTTGATTTCACGGAATTTACTACTTTTTTCCAAAAAACCAATTATATCTTATTCATTTCAGCATCCTCGTCGAATTTGATCATATATTCCGAAAGAACATAAAAATTGCCTTAATATGAGAAGTATAAGTGGCAAAAGAGTTTTACTGACGAGTGTGGTGAAGTGGTGAATATAAATATTCTGAAGAGAGCGAAATAAGTCGTATCTCTCCAATCGTTTTATGAATGAAAAAATATTAATGAGAATATGTTTTCTTTGCAGTAAAAACTTCTTCATTTAGCAGGCTTTCGAACGGCATATCAAGTTTTGTGATAGCTACTTTCCTTCTGCTGTAATATCATGGCTAACTAATAACTACAAATATTTAGAAAACTGTAGGGGAACAAAATCCATACCATACGCCACAAAATGAGCACAATTTATCTGAATGAGAAAATTTCCGTCCGACAAGTAAGTGACTCACAGGGAAAACTCAAAATATCTCGTAAACTGAAGGGGCACAAATTTTCTTTTATGCGGCAAAAACCGGCACAAAATATCCAAATGAAAAAATTTGAAAGTTTTCATGTATGAGTCACAGCGTCAAGTTGGTGACTCACGGAAAAAACTCGAAATATCTCGGAAACTGAATGGGCAGACATTTTTTTTATATGGCAAAAATTGGCACAAAATGGGCACTTGTAACTATTAGATGTAGAACATCCATACATAAATTGGACTGTAAGGTACTGGGTTATGAAGTTCGAAGGACCATAAGATTTTCCACACTATTTATTGAAGTAGGTCTATGTACACAATTACACAATGTACACTTTACAAGATTCGCTTAACTAGTTATCGAAAACTATGAATCAGTTCTACGCACTTATCCAATTACAATTTACCGACTTGGGTACTAACGAAGATTTGGTGACTGAGACCGACGACCGGCTGTAGGGTCTTTTCTAACCACGTGGCGACAAGGCCAATATTTAACTAACTTGAAATGTGCAAGCTGAACACTGTGTCTCAAGGGGCGAGAGCAACGATGAACTATATTATACTGTACTTGACTTGTTGCTACTTGACTGTGTGTTGAATTTACTGAACTGACTATTCGATCTATCACCCCATCTCGACACCGATTCACTTTTTGGTCGAACCATAGAAAAAGGTTAAGAAGATACAACTGCTACAGATTATTATTATTATTATTTGAACTGGGGTCGTTTTGCTTCGGTAAGCCTTCCGGGAACTGCGACCATGCAGATCTTTTGTTCACTACCCTACTCATTCATAGAAACCCAGGGAGGTCGTCAACGACGTTAATAAAATTGACAACCTCCCTAGGGGCCTAGGCCATTACCTCTCTGGTATCCAGGACCGGCTTGCCCATGTGAATGGTTCTTAGGCCAGCCAGTTCTGGACACTTGCATATCAAGTGTTCAGCCGTTTCTACTTCCGATCCACAGAGTCTGCAAATCTCGTCTGCTGACTTACCCATTCGGTACAAATGATGTTTGTACCGACAGTGCCCCGTCAGCAGTCCCACCATCACCCGAAGCTCCGCTCGTGAAAGCTTCAGGAGTTTTCTGGTGTAAGTAGGTGAAATCTTCACGAATTTCTTTGCCTGAGCAAGTCTAGGAGTGTTAGTCCAGTGGATTGTCCTACTGTTCAACTCCCATAGCTGGACCGCAGCTTTGTATTGGTCTTTTCCTATCCCACAGAAAGGCTCAGGTCCAGCAGGTCTTAACCTTGATGCACTTTTTGCAAGCTCGTCCGCTCTCTCATTTCCTTCAACCCCACAGTGCCCTGGTACCCATAGTAGAGTCACCTTATTTCCTCTGGCCAGTTGCTTTATGGTGTTACGGCACTCCCAAGTCAGCAGAGACCCCTGGCAGCACGATTCCAGGGATCTCAGCGTGGTTTGGCTGTCCGTGGTGATGTAGATATGCGCCCCTTTGGGGTTCATTTTGAGACACTCCTGGGCGCATACATAAACAGCCATTATCTCGGTCTGTAGAATCGAGGGCTCACTTCCCAGGGCTTTAGAGATCCTCAGTCTAGGTCCATATATCCCAATGCCGGTGCCCTTCTCTGTTTTTGATCCATCTGTAAACCATATGGATGACTTTTTGTCCAGACGATTTATGAAACTTATTGAACTATGACGGTCATTTATAACCGTTTCAAAGGGCATTTCAAAATCGTAGGTGGTTGGCATAATATCTGATGGTTTTGCGAGGTGGTTTGAATCTAGTTGATTCAGTATCCTCATATGTCCAACCCAGTTCCCAGGAAGGAGCTTTCCATTATGGGAGATCCTTATTGCTTCGAGCAGGCTACATTTCCTCACATGTAGGTGTAAGGGAGGCAAGTCTAGTATGACCTCCAGCGCTGCCGTAGGAGCTGTGTGCATAGCTCCTGTGAGACCAATACACGCCAGCCTTTGCATTTTCTGCAACCTGATGCGTGTGGTGACCTCCTCGGTTTTTGTCCACCATGCTAGAGATGCATAGGTGACAATAGGGCGTACCACCGCTGTGTATAACCACAGTACCATTTTCGGTTTCACTCCTCATGTCTTTCCAAAGAGTCTTTTGCATGCCCACATAGCCGCCGTGGCTCTGGAAAGAGTCTTATCTATATGTTTTCCCCAGTTCAGTTTACTGTCTAGGATAACACCTAGATATTTACACTCACTAGAGAAGTGCAGAGTCTGACCATTTAAGACCAGAGTTCTGAGGTCGAGATTCCTTTTTCTAGTGAACGGGATTATTGATGTTTTCGAGGGGTTGACAGTAAGCCCCTCTTCCTTTTCAATAGTTTTGAGAGCAAGTTGCATTCGGCTACTTATTGGGCCCCCATGCTTGCCTCTAACCGTCACCACTATGTCGTCGGCGTAAGCCTGGACGTTAAATCCGCCTGTTGTAAGCCTCTCCAAGAGGCCATCCATGACCAAGCTCCACAGCAGGGCTGATAGAACCCCTCCCTGAGGGCATCCCCTGCACGTCAGCACAGTCACTTCGGTTTCTCCCAGATAGGCTGTAACGGTTCGTCCTTTCAACATAGCTGATATCCACTAAACAGTGGAGGGTTCTATCCCTTTCCTTTTGGCTGCATTGCATATGGAGGTATGTAGGGTATTGGCAAAGGCCCCTTCGATATCACCGAACATTGCAAGCAGAATCTCCTTTGCGTTGAGGGTGCCTCTCTAAGAAGATGATGAAGGGCGTCTACAGTAGATCTACCCGCCTTATAAGCAAACTGTTTGCTGTGGAGTTTTAAACTGCCTCTTATGTTGTAGTCAATTATTTTCTCCAGGGTCTTCAGGAGAAAGGAGGTGAGGCATATGGGTCGATAGGATTTAGGCTCTGGGGAGCCTTTTCGACCCTCTTTGGGTATGAATACTACCCTCGCCTCCCTCCATGATTTCGGGATATAGCCCCTTGTAAAGCTGGCCTTAAAGAGCTCAGTTATCGGGGCTATAAGCACTTCAAAATCTTTCTGAAGCATGGCTGGAAAAATACCATCCATGCCTGCTGATTTGAAGGGCTGAAAGCTCTTTATCGCCCATTCAATTCTTTCTGGTGTGAATAGTCTACCAGCTTTCTGAGAATCCCACCTGGTGGTATACTTTCCCAGCGGGGAATCTGCCTGGAGCCAGGAAAGTGAGTCTCTAGTAGAGCTCTTAGGCTCTCTTGAGGATCATTCGTAAATTCCCCACATGGCTTCTTTATTTGGCCAATTGGGTTTGAGTGATCCTTAGATAGTACCTTTTGAAGTCTAGCTGCTGGGGCCGTTTTATCTATTCCCTCACAGAAGCTTCTCCAGGACTGCCTTTTGGCTTTCCTGACCTCTTTGTTGTAGTTGGTCAGGGCTAGTCTGTAGGCATTCCAGCTGCCCTCTCGCTTAGTCTTGTTGAAGGCTTTTCTAACAGTTTTCTTGAGCTTTTCAAGATGATTGTTCCACCAGGGGACGTCTCTGGAGATCGTTTTCTTCCTGAGTGGACAACTGTTTTCAAATGCCCTCTTCAGACATGATGTGAAGTGAGCAGAGGCGTTCTCCAGATCCTCATTGGAGCTGATGTTGTATTTCAGGCCCTTCAGATCAGAACTCATGTGGGCAAATGTATTCTACTCGATGGATGAGTTTCTGTCCCATAAATTCTAGTCATCCCTATGAAAAATTGTGTATTTTGCCGTTGATTATATCGTACTGTGAAATTTGTAACGTGTGAACATGTATTTATATTTATTATATACATTCATTTTGACAGCATCTGTAAATACTTGAGATGAATATATATATATCTATCTATCTATGTAAAGTTCCCAGTCTGTCTTCCTGGGTATCCTGCACTCAACATCAGCTGAAGCAGTTGCTTCAACGTTGAATTCTATTGCCATATGGTCTGACATGGATGGCTCTTCTGAGACCCTCCAGTTCTTGACCATCCCCGCAATAAAAGGTGTCGCCAGTGTAAGGTCAATTACTTCCCTTCTGATCGCATTCATGAAGGTTGGACTATTACCCACATTTACCATCTCTATGTTAGTAGAAAATAGAAAGTCAAGCAAATCCTCACCTCTATGATTTATATCTGTGCTGCCTCATACTTTGTGGTGTGCGTTCGCATCGCAGCCCAGAATCAGTTGTTTCTTCTCTATGCGGCACCATTCGATGAGGCGTTGTACTTCCTCCGGTGGGGGGCTGATGGCGTCTCCTGGAAAATATCCTGAGGCGATAACAAGCTGCCTCTTGATGTTCTCAGTTCGCACCTCAACCAATGCCGCAGCAAGATTCCTTGTCAGGAACTCTGTAAGTGGAAGACAGGTTAGTCCCCTTCTGAGTATTATTAGGGCTCTTGGACTCACTGCCTTATCGCAGTATATCGTCTGATATACTTTGTTTGGTAGGCCTCTTACTTGGCCTCCATTGATCCAGGGCTCTTGTATCAGCCCTATGTCAATATGCCTTCTAGATGTTCTCCAGCATAAGGCACTAGAGGCTGCCTTCGAGTGCTGGAGGTTTATCTGAAGGCATGTCAGACATCTGCTCCTTATGAGGTAGGATGTCCGCTAGGCTTTTCGGAAGGGACCGCCGGTTTTTCTACGTCGGACCCCCCTTATCACGCCCTTGCGGATCAGCCCTCCCCCTAGAGCTGGTGGTCGGTTTTATGGCCTCTTCATTTCCTGGAGGTTTCACCACCTTCTTCTTTACCTCCCCTTTGGGCCTTTTCGACGCCGGACCAGAGGTTGGGGCCTGAGATGCTCCTCTCCTCTCGGCCATTGTCTTTGGTCCCTTAAGGCGAAGATTTGTTTGGCCGAAAAAGTAATTTATCTGCCAATTCTTTGCTCTAAGTCTCTCGACCGATGTTCTATCAGCCGAGATTACAATCTCGAGCATCGGTCCTGATGGTCCCCTTCGAAGGACTCTCCAACTGGAGGTTTTGAGCCCTGCGTTCTGATTCCCTACCGCCTTGAGAATTTTCTCATTGGAGAGATCATGGCTGTCGGGGAGATATCCGACCAGGATCTCCGGGTGAGGGAGTTCTGCCTCTTCGGCTATCCTTAGATCAGCTCCCTCCCAAGGTTTGAGTTTTGGCTGTATGCTCTTCAGCCACTCCACAGTGGCTTTGTCAGAGCATGTCAGCCCAAGCCAGCCTGGCCTCATATGCAGTTGCTGGAACGTAGGCGTTATGGCGTCCTCGTTCCCCAGTGCAATAATCTCTTTCATTAGCGATTTTTTGATGGCCATTAGTTGGTCCATTTCCAAAATCCCCTCTGGAAATTTTTTGTGCATTATCCCCACCTTCAGACCAGCGGTAGCCTGGCTGTAGGTGGGCCCACCTGATGCGGGACCCTTGGGAGTTCCTGAGGGCTGAGCCCCGGAAGCTCCCGAGGATTGAACTTTGGAGGCACCCGAGGCCTGAGCCCCGGCACCTCCTGAGGACCGTGCGACTTTTGAAGCCTCGCATTTGGCACTCTTAGGTCCTTGCCTTTAAGCGTGCTGTCCTCCGACCTATTTTTCTTGGTCCCTCTGTTTTCTGCCTTGGACCAATTGGTTTGGAGGCTTCTTTCCTGGCATCGTCAGGAGCCATCCCTTTCTTTAGACGGAACTTCATCCTCCTTCTGGCGGCCCCGGAGAGTCTATGTCTCCTGACCGTCAGCTTTTCGAGGCCAGCTACGACCTCTTCATCGCTGCTCTTCAGCAGCATTTTCTCCGCCATGGGGTCAGGACTTGCGCCCTTTTCCTCAGGCCAATTAAACCAGAGGTCGCCTGGTATCTGGAGTTCGCATATTCAGGACTAGATCCTCCCACTAGCCACGCAGACTTCGGCATACGCTGTTCCACCTTGTCTTGGGGAAAGTTTTTATTGTGTCTTTCATACACTCGGTTCAGGCGGTTAAGCCAAATCCCCCGGCATGTGTCCTCTGCTCGCGAGACATGACCACAGACATCAGATTCCACATGTCGGTATATCAGGCATGAAGTGCTGATCCCTTGCATACCTGGCATCGTAAACCCCGTGCAATACCCCAAGCCACGACACTACAGCAGAGTATGGGGAGTCGCACCGCATTGGTCAGTGTCGGTCGATCACTGTCCAACTCTCGCCCTGAGGAGGCTGCGGTGAACCATGCCAGCACAGACCTTGGCATGGCTGGGGTCGACTAATCCCCCGAGAGCAACTGCTACAGATAAAACGGACATAGTTAAAATCACAGAACACTAAATATATAAGAAGTGCTAACGCCGTGCTAAATCAAGGCAACAATATGGCCGATATTTTGTCCGCCATCACTGAGTGTTTACATGGCGGGAAAATTTGAATATGAAGGCATGTCAATTCATTGAAATGGTTGGAATATTGTTTGAATTTATTTTAGATTATGCTGCTATAATTTCGAATTAAAACAAAAAATATCATTCAAAAGTTTTATTTATCAATGTCAATTTACATATTTGCTTCAAATAGTAATTATTTATAAAAATCAATACATAATATACATTATATTGAGAGATTTACACTATACCTGACTGAAAAAAAAATACCTATTTATACCTACTTTATAAAATTATATCTGATGAACAACTGAATTGATACATTTCTGAAGCAATATTCAAATTTCTACACATACATGAAAGATAAAAATTTTCAGTTGGTTTAATCTATCTTCCTGCGTTTCAGTGCTCATTTCGTGATTCACTTTTATTATCACAGGTCTTCTTTGGTACTTCATTTTTAACTCATTTGGAGGTTGTAGGTGGATATGAAAAAAAAAAAGAATATAAATAGCGATCAAGTAGTAGGTAATTCATTTTAATTTGATATGATAATTCTGGATCACGTAGATGGTTATTGTAAGAATCATTAGTATTTTCCATACTAACATTTAGGGAAGTTCTACAATCATAGGGCTGATGATTATAAATTTGATACTTCAGTAAATGCCGAGGAACAGAATTTACTTTAATATAGTTGGTTTTGAAGGATTATCATAATCACAAGTAAGGATCTCAGATATATTAGAACATTGAAATACAATATGAGGAAAAACCCGGTCTTATTTTGTTCTAAATTCATTTTCTCATGGATTACCTGACCTAACCTTACCTGAAACCTAAAACAGAACTTATAATTAATAAGTGACAATAAAAACTACTTTATCTGTTCATTGCTACCATACAAGAATTACAAACACAATTTATTGTTGGTTATAAAATCGTATTGAAAAACTCGAACGCTGATTGGCTTATTATGAGAATAAAATTTTTACATCGTGATATGTATGCATGAAGTATACCGTGTATGCTGAGTGTTTGTGACATCTGTTGCCAATGCTAGTACAAGCGGTTTCACCCCCCTGGTTAAATTACCATTATAGCCAGCCGTCATTATAAGGACGACTGCGCGCAACGCTCTCATAAAGTGCGCGGAATTATCTGTAACTAACTTCAGGGGTGAATCTTTGGACAATGGCGGCGCTCAGTTCTACGAACTCTGATCAAAACTTAACAAATTGGATACCAAAATTCTAGGAGTGGATCACCAACTTGACGCATCTCATTTTCCTGATATCTCGCAGCTGTTCCTCGAATTTTATTACAGTTTATTATTGATTTCTTTAGAAATCGCATCTGAAACCTTATCGACGATTGTCTTTATAAAATTCGGTTCCTTTCGCAACTGTTTAATTGTCAAGTTTACTATACATTTCAATTCATCCGTTTGTTCACGTGTAAGCGGCATAATGGATTTTTCCTTGTATATATTTTCAGAAAATATTTATTTGATGGAAACAAACACGTTGTTTCTTAATATTTAGTATTAAACTCGGTTTATTATTCACTGGATATGTATTCAGGTGTTAATTGAAAAAATTTGTTAGAATCTAACACAAAAAAAATAATAGAAATTTTGATGTCGAAGAAAATTATTCCTCTTCTTTTTCAAGGTCACATTATATTGATTGAATTTTTCGGTCTTAAAACCTTTTTTCATTTGAGATGCCGAGATTTCAAGAATTTTCTTGATCAGGTATGCATTTGTCAAGCATGTATTCAAAAAATTTTATCCGCTTCTTTTGTTTTGTCTTCTTCACACTTAGGTTCTGAGATCATATTCACAATAGCTGAATCATTTTTCATTTTCATTTTTGGTTTTTTTGCATTTCAAATTTTTCCGCGATACGGCACAGTTGTAGATTTCTTTGATTTCCAACTGATATTTGACACATCCCTTAACTCACCTTTTTGAATATCTTTCACTTCGGTAATTATTTTCTTGATCAGCATAGTACTCCTTATGTTCAGTTTATGATTTTTCAATTTCCTCAATCCCGATTTCAAAATCACTTTCTCATCCATAATGTTTATGTTTTGAATTGTTCAATTACGAAAAAGATTAAAATTATTTACTATGCAAACACGTTATTCACAGAATGCCTTATACGAAATTACTGAGGTAATTTTTAAGTTGCAGGCAACTTATATATTCTTCTTTCTAGAATGACTCAATAAGAAAAAGTTATGAAATATGCATAAGCTCTCATTGGTGGAGATATGAAAATTATTTTTTCAATTGAAAATGTGGATCGATAACGAAATTCTTGATGGTTGTGGATAAATCTCTCCGAATGTGATTGCAATATCTGTGGAAATAATTTATTGAGTTTTATATTTCATATATATTATAAGTCAGTTCATTTACTTTCGTTTTTATGTTGTTAATCAAAGTTTTTTTTGTATCAAGTGATTTTTGTTATTGATTTTTGTCTCATTATTTCAGAAAAGATAATCAATAATCGTTTCGTTAGAAATTTATATGTCGAATTTTATTATTATTCAGATACATCAGTTAATCGAACAAAATACTAATCAATGATAATGATACAACAAATAGTCTTATATAGAAGATTTTTATGGTTTTTCGAAGAGTAATTGATTAAATTCAATAACATGAAATATAACTTCATTAAAGAGCTCGATTTGGAATTTTGAGAAAGAAATTTTGATGTCTACAAAAATTATTTCTTTTCTTTTTCAAGGTTACACTATATTGATTGAATTTTTTGGTCTTTAAACTCTTTATCATTTGAGATGCCCTAATTTCAAGGATTTTCTTGATCAGGAAGGCATTTCTCAAGCATGTATTTGAATGAATTTTATCCCTTCTTTTGTTTTGTCTTCTTCGTATTCAGGTTCTGAGTTCATATTCACAATAACTGAATCATTTTTCATTCTGATGTTTTGTTTTTTTTGCATTACAAATTTTTCCACGCTATGGCACAGTTGTAGATTTCTCAGATTTCCAACTGATATTTGACACATCCCTCAACTCACCATTTTGAATATCTTTCACTTCGGTAACTATTTTCTTGATCAGCAAAGTATTCCTTATGTTCAGTTTATGATTTTTCAATTTCCTCAATCCTGATTTCAAAATCACCTTCTCATTCATTTTGTTTATGTTTTGAATTGTTCAATTACAAAAAAAATTGAAATTATTCACTATGCAAACACGTTATTCAAAGAATGCCTCTTACGAAATTACTGATGTAATTTTTAAGTTTCAGGCAACTTATATATAGCTCTTCTTTCTAGAATGACTCAATAAGAGAATGTCATCAAATATGCATTGGCTCTAATAGGTGGAGATATGAATATTATATTTTCAATTGAAAATGTGGTGCGTTAACAAAATTCTTGATGTTTGCAGATAAATTTCTCCGAATGTGATATGCAACATCTGTTGAAAGAATTTATTGAGTTTAATTTTTTATAACTATTATGAGTATGTGCATTCACGGTCCTTTCTGTGTTGTTATTTAATTTTTCTTTTGTTCCATAAAATTTTCAATATTAATTTTCGTCCCATCAATTCAGAATATACGAAAAATTCAAGAAACGTTTTTATAGAAATTCATATTTTAAATTTTATTATTATTCAGATACATCAACTAATCGAACAATATACTAATCGATGATACAACAAATAGTTTTATATACATTATTTTTGTGGTTTTTGATGAGTTATCGATTTGATTCAATAACGTGTAATACTTATAACTTCATTATAAAGCTCGATTTAGAATTTTGAAATAGAAATTTTGATGTCTACGAAAATTATTTCTCTTCTTTTTCAAGGTCACATTTGATTGAATTTTTCGGTCTTAAAACCCCTTTTTCATTTGAGATGCCGTAAGTTCAAAAATATTCTTGATCAGGAAGTCATTTCTCAAGCATGTATCCGAATGAATTTTATCCGCTTCTTTTGTTTTGTCTTCTTCATATTCAGGTTCTGAGTTCATATTCACAATAACTGAATCATTTTTCATTTTGATGTTTTGTTTTTTTGCATAAAAAATTTTTTCGCGATACGGCACAGTTGTAGATTTCTCAGATTTCCTACTGATATTTGACACATGCCTTAACTCACCATTTTGAATATCTTTCACTTCGGTAACTATTTTTTTGATCAGCTAAGTATTCCTTATGTTCGATTTATGAGTTTTCAATTCCCTCAATCCGGATTTCAAAATCACATTCTCATTCATTATGTTATTGTTTTGAATTGTTCAATTACGACAAAGATTGAAATTATTCACTTTGCAAACACTTTATTCAAAAAATGCCTTTTACGAAATTACTGAGGTAATTTATAAGTTTCAGGCAACTTATATATAGCTCTTCTTTCTAGAATGACTCAATAAGAGGAAGTCATCAAATATGCATTAGCTCCAATTGGTGGAGATATGAATGTAATCTTTTCAATTGAAAATGTGGTGCGATAACAAAATTCTTGATGGTTGCAGATAAATTTCCCAGAATGAGATATGCAACATCTGTCGAAAGAATTTATTGAGTATAATTTTTTATAACTGTAATGAATTTGTTCATTCACCGTCCTATTTGTGTTGTTATTTAATTTTGTTGTTGTTTCATATAATTTTTGTTATTGGTTTACGTCCCATCATTTCAGGATATAAGAAAAATTCAATAATCGTTTTTATAGAAATTCATATGTTTAATTTTATTATTATTCAGATACATCAACCAATCGAACAAAATACTAATCATACAACAAATACTCTTATATACATTATTTTTATGGTTTCTTGAAGAGTAATTGATTCAATTCAATAACCTGAAATATAACTTCATTATAGAGCTCGATTTGTAATTTTGAAAGAGAAACTTTGATGTCTACAAAAATTATTTTTCTTCTTTTTCAAGTTTACGCTATATTGATTGAATTTTTCGGTCTTAAAAACCTTTTTCATTTGAGATGCCGTAATTTCACGAATTCTCTTGATCAGAAAGGCATTTCTCAAGCATATATTCAAATGAATTTTAACCTCTTCTTTTGTTTTGTCTTCTTCATATTCAGGTTCTGAGTTCATATTCACAATAACTGAATCATTTCTCATTTTAATGTTTTGTTTTTTGGCTCTTCTTTCTAGAATGACTCAATAAGAGAATGTCATCAAATATGCATTGGCTCTAATTGGTGGAGATATGAATATTATATTTTCAATTGAAAATGTGGTGCGTTAACAAAATTCTTGATGTTTGCAGATAAATTTCTCCGAATGTGATATGCAACATCTGTTGAAGGAATTTATTGAGTTTAAATTTTTATAACTATTATGAGTATGTTCATTCACGGTCTTTTTTGTGTTGTTATTTAATTTTTCTTTTGTTCCATAAAATTTTCAATATTAATTTTCGTCCCATCATTTCAGAATATAAGAAAAATTCAGGAAACCTTTTTATAGAAATTCATATTTAGAGTTTTATTATTATTCAGATACATCAACTAATCGAACAATATACTAATCAATGATACAACAAATAGTCTTATATACATTATTTTTATGGTTTTTGATGATTTATCGAATTGATTCAATAACGTGTAATACTTATAACTTCATTATAAAGCTCGATTTGGAATTTTGAAATAAAAATTTTGATGTCTACGAAAATTATTTCTCTTCTTTTTCAAGGTCACATTTGATTGAATTTTTCGGTCTTAAAACACCTTTTTCATTAGAGATGCCGTAAGTTCAAAAATATTCTTGATCAGGAAGGTATTTCTCAAGCATGTATCCGAATGAATTTTATCCGCTTCTTTTGTTTTGTCTTCTTCATATTCAGGTTCTGAGTTCATATTCACAATAACTGAATCATTTTTCATTTTGATGTTTTGTTTTTTTGCATAACAAATTTTTCCGCGATACGGCACAGTTGTAAGTTCAAAAATATTCTTGATCAGGAAGTCATTTCTCAAGCATGTATCCGAATGAATTTTATCCGCTTCTTTTGTTTTGTCTTCTTCATATTCAGGTTCTGAGTTCATATTCACAATAACTGAATCATTTTTCATTTTGATGTTTTGTTTTTTTGCATAAAAAATTTTTTCGCGATACGGCACAGTTGTAGATTTCTCAGATTTCCTACTGATATTTGACACATGCCTTAACTCACCATTTTGAATATCTTTCACTTCGGTAACTATTTTTTTGATCAGCTAAGTATTCCTTATGTTCGATTTATGAGTTTTCAATTCCCTCAATCCGGATTTCAAAATCACATTCTCATTCATTATGTTATTGTTTTGAATTGTTCAATTACGACAAAGATTGAAATTATTCACTTTGCAAACACTTTATTCAAAAAATGCCTTTTACGAAATTACTGAGGTAATTTATAAGTTTCAGGCAACTTATATATAGCTCTTCTTTCTAGAATGACTCAATAAGAGGAAGTCATCAAATATGCATTAGCTCCAATTGGTGGAGATATGAATGTAATCTTTTCAATTGAAAATGTGGTGCGATAACAAAATTCTTGATGGTTGCAGATAAATTTCTTCGAATGTGATATGCAACATCTGTGGAAAGAATTTATTGAGTATAATTTTTTATAACTGAAATGGGTTTGTTCATTCACTGTCCTATTTGTGTTGTTATTTAATTTTTTTTTTGTTTCATACAATTTTTGTTATTGGTTTACGTCCCATCATTTCAAGATATAAGAAAAATTCAATAATCGTTTTTATAGAAATTCATATGTTAAATTTTATTATTATTCATATACATCCACTAATCGCAAAAAATACTAATCAATGATACAACAAATAGTCATTTATACATTATTTTTATGGTTTTTTGAAGAAAAATTGATTCAATTCAATAAGGTGAAAAATGACTTCATTATAGAGCTCGATTTGGAATTTTGAAATAGAAATTTTGATGTCTACGAAAATTATTTCTTTTCTTTCTCAAGGTGACACTATATTGATTGAATTTTTCGGTCTTAAAACCCTTTTTCATTTGAGATGCTGTAATTTCAAGAATTTTCTTGATCAGAAAGGCATTTCTCAAGCATGTATTCAAATGAATTTTATCCTCTTCTATTGTTTTGTCTTCTTCATATTCAGGTTCTGAGTTCATATTCACAATAACTGAATCATTTCTCATTTTGATATTTTGTTTTTTTGCATAACAAATTTTTCCGCGATACGGCACAGTTGTAGATTTCTCAGATTTCCAACTGATATTTGACACATGCCTTAACTCACCATTTTGAATATCTTTCACTTCGGTAACTATTTTTTTGATCAGCAAAGTATTCCTTATGTTCGATTTATGATTTTTCAATTAAGTACCTCAATCCGGATTTCAAAATCACATTCTCATTCATTATGTTATTGTTTTGAATTGTGCAATTACGAAAAAGATTGAAATTATTCACTATGCAAACACGTTATTCACAGAATGCCTTTCACGAAATTACTGAGAAAATTTTTAAATTTCAGGCAACTTAGATATATCTCATCTTTCTATAATGACTCAATAAGAGAAAGTCATCAAATATGCATTAGCTCCAATTGGTGGAAATAGGAATGTTATCTCTTCAATTGAAAATGTGGTGCGACAACAAAATTCTTGATGGTTGCAGATAAATTTCTTCGAATGTGATATGCAACATCTGTGGAAAGAATTTATTGAGTATAATTTTTTATAACTGAAATGGGTTTGTTCATTCACCGTCCTATTTGTGTTGTTATTTATTTTTTTTTTTATATAATTTTTGTTATTGTTTTACGTCCCATCATTTCAGGATATAAGAAAAATTCAATAATCGTTTTTATAGAAATTCATATGTTAAATTTTATTATCATTCAGATACATCAACTAATCGAACAAAGTACTAATCAATGATACAACAAATGGTCTTATATACATTATTTTGATGGTTTTCTGAAGAGTAATTTATTTAATTCAATAACGTGAAATATAACATCATTATAGAGATCGATTTGAAATTTTGAAATAGAAATTTTGATGTCTACGAAAATTATTTCTTTTCTTTTTTGAGGTTACAATATATTGATTCAATTTTTCGGTCTTAAAACCCTTTTTCATTTGAGATGCTGTAATTTCAAGAATTTTCTTGATCAGAAAAGCATTTCTCAAGCATGTATTCAAATGAATTTTATCCTCTTCTTTTGTTTTGTCTTCTTCATATTCAGGTTCTGAGTTCATATTCACAATAACTGAATCATTTTTCATTTTAATGTTCTGTTTTTCTGCATCACAAATTTTTCCGCGATACGGCTCAGTTGTAGATTTCTCAGATTTCCAACTGATATTTGACACATCCCTTAACTCGTCATTTTGAATATCTTCCACTTCGTTAACTATTTTCTTGATCAGTAAAGTATTCCTTATGTTCAGTTTATGATTTTTCAATTTCCTCAATCCCGATTTCAAAATCACCTTTTCATTCATTATGTTCATGTTTTGAATTGTTCAATTACGAAAAAGATTGAAATTATTCACTATGCAAACACGTTATTCACAGAATGCCTTTCACGAAAATACTGAGGTAATTTTTAAATTTCAGGCAACTTAGATATATCTCATCTTTCTATAATGACTCAATAAGAGAAAGTCATCAAATATGCATTAGCTCCAATTGGTGGAAATAGGAATGTTATCTCTTCAATTGAAAATGTGGTGCGACAACAAAATTCTTGATGGTTGCAGATAAATTTCTTCGAATGTGATATGCAACATCTGTTGAAAGAATTTATTGAGTATAATGTTTTATAACTGTAATGGGTTTGTTCATTCACCGTCCTATTTGTGTTGTTATTTAATTTTTTTTTTGTTCCATATAATTTTTGTTATTGTTTTACTTCCCATCATTTCAGGATATAAGAAAAATTCAGAAATCGTTTTCATAGAAATTCATATGTTAAATTTTATTATTATTCAGATACATCAACTAATCGAACAAAGTACTAATCAATGATACAACAAATGGTCTTATATACATTATTTTGATGGTGTTTTGAAGAGTAATTTATTTAATTCAATAACGTGAAATATAACATCATTATAGAGCTCGATTTGGAATTTTGAAATAGAAATTTTGATGTCTACGAAAATTATTTCTTTTCTTTTTGAGGTTACACTACAGGGTGAGTCTTTGACTTGTACATATATTTCAACCGAAGATTCCTGAGGTCAAAAGAAACACTTTTTTCCTTTACAGTTTTTTCCGATTCGGCCCGGTTACAAAGATACAGGCTGTTGAAAATCGATAAAAAAACGTGATTTTCAGCTATATCTCGTAAATGGTTCTATTGAAGGAAATGATTTTTGGAATATAGCTTTTCCTTGATGTGATACATCTTCTCCGAACACAAGATTCCCTACACATCTTTCAGTTTCTTCATTATGAACATTACATCACATGAAAATACCAGAAATTCGAAGAACCCAACTCTTAAAAGTAATTTGAACGTTCATTGAACAATATTTGGCTTATTTGAAAAATAAAAGTATTCTTCATATTTTCTCCTACAAAGCGCCGTTTTCGAGTAACTTGATCTTAAAAAAAAAAAATTATCTGTGAAATTCGAAAAATTGGGTACTTTGGCTAAATGCAACTCTGTTCTGTTGTGGAAAAAAATCCACAGAAATGAATATTTACTATGATGTCATGTCTCAGATTTTAGAATTGAAGTACTAGCCAACTTAGTTTGAAAATGAAGTTATTTGAATGAGCTCACCTCAACTCTTCTATTTGATTACAAATTACTGAGCTTTGACACAGCTCTTATAATAAGAAGATACTTCATTAAAATCAACATTCTATTTTGAAAAGTCCAGATTTCCCATAATGCCCATGTTTAAAAAAGTTTTCACAAAATAGTCCCATTATAATTACAACAGTCAATATCCCACTAAAGACTGCTGCTATCGAACAATACTGTATTCTTCGAGGGTCATTCAAACTCACACCGAAATATACCACTAAGTACATACTAGACAAATTTTCATGTGATTGAGATTAAATACTTTTTTTCTTTTGCTATTCCATAAATTCATCCTAGAGCATATGATTGACATACTTCCAAGAGTGCCATAATTGTTTTAATATGAAAACAAATAGGTGAGTTGAAAGAAACAGGATATTCAACTGTGGATATTTATATTGAATACTTCTCATTTATTTTCAATGGCAAAATCAAGATGAATCAAGTAGTAGAGTTGACTATAATGTAGGTACATATTATAGAACAAATTTGATGACAAGTGGAGTCTAACATTTTCCATTGATTACAGAGCCATAAAACTTCATTTCCATATTTTCACACTGATGGCTCCAAAAATATTGAAGCAGATTATTATTTTTATTTTCATGAGATAGTTGGAGAAAATCAAATGCTTCATTTCATAAAGGAATTACTTTCTATCAGAATGCACACTTATTTATTTTGTATCCACACAATTATTTTGGAAATTGTTTTTAAATTTCTCGAAAATATGTATGGAAATTCAATATTCTGTTGGGATTCTTCAAATCTTCGATGATTTTCATCTCATGCTGATATAATATCAATTAAATATCATAGTAACAACAACAGTGTAATCTCACTGTAAATAAATATTTTAGGTTAGAACATAGATTATTCCATAGACCTAATATCCATCCATGGATATTAGGTCTATGGATTATTCGAACTGCTGTGTTTAAATTTGCAACACTCGAAATTTGAGGTTCAAACTTAAAACCACAGACTACTAGCACAGATTACTAGTTAGAGTAGTTAGTCTGTGTTAGAACTCAGATGAATATTATTTATTTGAGAATGTGAGGTTAAATTGTACGGAATGAAATACACAACGATATATTATAAATGCGATATAATAAATGAATGGATATAAATTATGAATATCAGAGCTAAGCTAATATGGGTGGTAGCGAGCTCAATTCGTTGTGATTATCGAAAATGAAATGGAAAATCAACAGAAAAACATTTAATCTTTATCGTCAATGAAATTGGGATAACTCATTTATTGAATTATAAATACTACTTTGTTCAACAAATGGAATGTTAAAGTGAGTTTATGATGCTTTTCCAATGTAGTATCTTATTTCCAAGGTTCAAATTGTATATCTTATACTTGCGAAAACTTCAGTGTTCCGGTTACCAGGGGTGAATTAGCTCATTATGAAAATTTAAAATGGCTATATCTTTTTAACAGGGCCGAATCGGAAAAAATGGTAAATGAAAAAAGTGTTTCTTTTGACCTCAAGAATCTTCGGTTAAAATATATGTACAAGTCAAAGACTCACCCTGTATATTGATTGAATTTTTCGGTCTTAAAACCCTTTTTCATTTGAGATGCTGTAATTTCAAGAATTTTCTTGATCAGTAAAGCATTTCTCAAGCATGTATTCAAATGAATTTTATCCTCTTCTTTTGTTTTGTCTTCTTCATATTCAGGTTCTGAGTTCATATTCACAATAACTGAATCATTTTTCATTTTAATGTTCTGTTTTTCTGCATCACAAATTTTTCCGCGATACGGCTCAGTTGTAGATTTCTCAGATTTCCAACTGATATTTTACACATCCCTTAACTCGCCATTTTGAATATCTTTCACTTCGTTAACTATTTTCTTGATCAGTTAAGTATTCCTTATGTTCAGTTTATGATTTTTCAATTTCCTCAATCCCGATTTCAAAATCACCTTTTCATTCATTATGTTCATGTTTTGAATTGTTCAATTACGAAAAAGATTGAAATTATTCACTATGCAAACACGTTATTCACAGAATGCCTTTCACGAAAATACTGAGGTAATTTTTAAGTTTCAGGCAACTTATATATATCTCTTCTTTCTATAATGACTCAATAAGAGAAAGTCATCAAATATGCATTAGCTCCAATTGGTGGAAATAGGAATGTTATCTCTTCAATTGAAAATGTGGTGCGATAACAAAATTCTTGATGGTTGCAGATGAATTTCTTCGAATGTGATATGCAACATCTGTTGAAAGAATTTATTGAGTATAATTTTTTATAACTGTAATGGGTTTGTTCATTCACCGTCCTATTTGTGTTGTTATTTAATTTTTTTTTGTTTCATATAATTTTTGTTATTGTTTTACGTCCCATCATTTCAGGATATAAGAAAAATTCAGAAATCGTTTTCATAGAAATTCATATGTTAAATTTTATTATTATTCAGATACATCAACTAATCGAACAAAGTAATAATCAATGATACAACAAATGGTCTTATATACATTATTTTGATGGTGTTTTGAAGAGTAATTTATTTAATTCAATAACGTGAAATATAACATCATTATAGAGCTCGATTTGGAATTTTGAAATAGAAATTTTGATGTCTACGAAAATTATTTCTTTTCTTTTTTGAGGTTACACTATATTGATTGAATTTTTCGGTCTTAAAACCCTTTTTCATTTGAGATGCTGTAATTTCAAGAATTTTCTTGATCAGAAAAGCATTTCTCAAGCTTGTATTCAAATGAATTTTATCCTCTTCTTTTGTTTTGTCTTCTTCATATTCAGGTTCTGAGTTCATATTCACAATAACTGAATCATTTTTCATTTTAATGTTCTGTTTTTCTGCATAACAAATTTTTCCGCGATACGGCTCAGTTGTAGATTTCTCAGATTTCCAACTGATATTTTACACATCCCTTAACTCGCCATTTTGAATATCTTTCACTTCGTTAACTATTTTCTTGATCAGTAAAGTATTCCTTATGTTCAGTTTATGATTTTTCAATTTCCTCAATCCCGATTTCAAAATCACCTTTTCATTCATTATGTTCATGTTTTGAATTGTTCAATTACGAAAAAGATTGAAATTATTCACTATGCAAACACGTTATTCACAGAATGCCTTTCACGAAAATACTGAGGTAATTTTTAAGTTTCAGGCAACTTATATATATCTCTTCTTTCTATAATGACTCAATAAGAGAAAGTCATCAAATATGCATTAGCTCCAATTGGTGGAAATAGGAATGTTATCTCTTCAATTGAAAATGTGGTGCGATAACAAAATTCTTGATGGTTGCAGATGAATTTCTTCGAATGTGATAGGCAACATCTGTTGAAAGAATTTATTGAGTATAATTTTTTATAACTGTAATGGGTTTGTTCATTCACCGTCCTATTTGTGTTGTTATTTAATTTTTTTTTGTTTCATATAATTTTTGTTATTGTTTTACGTCCCATCATTTCAGGATATAAGAAAAATTCAATAATCGTTTTTATAGAAATTCATATGTTGAATTTTATTATAATTCAGATACATCAACTTATCGAACAAAGTACTAATCAATGATACAACAAATGGTCTTATATACATTATTTTGATGGTTTTCTGAAGAGTAATTTATTTAATTCAATAACGTGAAATATAACATCATTATAGAGCTCGATTTGAAATTTTGAAATAGAAATTTTGATGTCTACGAAAATTATTTCTTTTCTTTTTTGAGGTTACACTATATTGATTGAATTTTTCGGTCTTAAAACCCTTTTTCATTTGAGATGCTGTAATTTCAAGAATTTTCTTGATCAGAAAAGCATTTCTCAAGCATGTATTCAAATGAATTTTATCCTCTTCTTTTGTTTTGTCTTCTTCATATTAAGGTTCTGAGTTCATATTCACAATAACTGAATCATTTTTCATTTTAATGTTCTGTTTTTCTGCATCACAAATTTTTCCGCGATACGGCTCAGTTGTAGATTTCTCAGATTTCCAACTGATATTTGACACATCCCTTAACTCGCCATTTTGAATATCTTCCACTTCGTTAACTATTTTCTTGATCAGTAAAGTATTCCTTATGTTCAGTTTATGATTTTTCAATTTCCTCAATCCCGATTTCAAAATCACCTTTTCATTCATTATGTTCATGTTTTGAATTGTTCAATTACGAAAAAGATTGAAATTATTGACTATGCAAACACGTTATTCACAGAATGCCTTTCAGGAAAATACTGAGGTAATTTTTAAGTTTCAGGCAACTTATATATATCTCTTCTTTCTATAATGACTCAATAAGAGAAAGTCATCAAATATGCATTAGCTCCAATTGGTGGAAATAGGAATGTTATCTCTTCAATTGAAAATGTGGTGCGATAACAAAATTCTTGATGGTTGCAGATAAATTTCATCGAATGTGATATGCAACATCTGTTGAAAGAATTTATTGAGTATAATTTTTTATAACTGTAATGGGTTTGTTCATTCACCGTCCTATTTGTGTTGTTATTTAATTTTTTTTTTGTTTCATATAATTTTTGTTATTGTTTTATCATTTCAGGATATAAGAAAAATTCAATAATCGTTTTTATAGAAATTCATATGTTAAATTTTATTATTATTCAGATACATCAACTAATCGAACAAAGTACTAATCAATGATACAACAAATGTTCTTATATACATTATTTTGATGGTTTTTTGAAGAGTAATTTATTTAATTCAATAACGTGAAATATAACACCATTATAGAGCTCGATTTGGAATTTTGAAATAGAAATTTTGATGTCTACGAAAATTATTTCTTTTCTTTTTTAAGGTTACACTATATTGATTGAATTTTTCGGTCTTAAAACCCTTTTTCATTTGAGATGCTGTAATTTCAAGAATTTTCTTGATCAGAAAAGCATTTCTCAAGCATGTATTCAAATGAATTTTATCCTCTTCTTTTGTTTTGTCTTCTTCATATTCAGGTTCTGAGTTCATATTCACAATAACTGAATCATTTTTCATTTTAATGTTCTGTTTTTCTGCATCACAAATTTTTCCGCGATACGGCTCAGTTGTAGATTTCTCAGATTTCCAACTGATATTTGACACATCCCTTAACTCGCCATTTTGAATATCTTTCACTTCGTTAACTTTTTTCTTGATCAGTAAAGTATTCCTTATGTTCGGTTTATGATTTTTCAATTCCCTCAATCCCGATTTCAAAATCACCTTTTAATTCATTATGTTCATTTTTTGAATTGTTCAATTACGAAAAAGATTGAAATTATTCACTATGCAAACACGTTATTCACAGAATGCCTTTCACGAAAATACTGAGGTAATTTTTAAGTTTCAGGCAACTTATATATACATCTCTTCTTTCTATAATGACTCAATAAGAGAAAGTCATCAAATATGCATTAGCTCCAATTGGTGGAAATAGGAATGTTATCTCTTCAATTGAAAATGTGGTGCGATAACAAAATTCTTGATGGTTGCAGATAAATTTCTTCGAATGTGATATGCAACATGTGTTGAAAGAATTTATTGAGTATAATTTTTTATAACTATGATGGGTTTGTTCATTCACCGTCCTATTTGTGTTGTTATTTAATTTTTTTTTTATTTCATATAATTTTTGTTATTGTTTTACGTCCCATCATTTCAGGATATAAGAAAAATTCAATAATCGTTTTTATAGAAATTCATATGTTAAATTTTATTATTATTCAGATACATCAACTTATCGAACAGAGTACTAATCAATGATACAACAAATGGTCTTATATACATTATTTTGATGGTTTTTTGAAGAGTAATTTATTTAATTCAATAACGTGAAATATAACATCATTATAGAGCTCGATTTGGAATTTTGAAATAGAAATTTTGATGTCTACGAAAATTATTTCTTTTCTTTTTTAAGGTTACACTATATCGATTGAATTTTTCGGTCTTAAAACCGCTGTAATTTCAAGAATTTTCTTGATCAGAAAAGCATTTCTCAAGCATGTATTCAAATGAATTTTATCCTCTTCTTTTGTTTTGTCTTCTTCATATTCAGGTTCTGAGTTTATATTCACAATAACTGAATCATTTTTCATTTTAATGTTCTGTTTTTCTGCATCTCAAATTTTTCCGCGATACGGCTCAGTTGTAGATTTCTCAGATTTCCAACTGATATTTGACACATCCCTTAACTCGCTATTTTGAATATCTTCCACTTCGTTAACTATTTTCTTGATCAGTAAAGTATTCCTTATGTTCAGTTTATGATTTTTCAATTTCCTCAATCCCGATTTCAAAATCACCTTTTCATTCATTATGTTCATGTTTTGAATTGTTCAATTACGAAAAAGATTGAAATTATTGACTATGCAAACACGTTATTCACAGAATGCCTTTCAGGAAAATACTGAGGTAATTTTTAAGTTTCAGGCAACTTATATATATCTCTTCTTTCTATAATGACTCAATAAGAGAAAGTCATCAAATATGCATTAGCTCCAATTGGTGGAAATAGGAATGTTATCTCTTCAATTGAAAATGTGGTGCGATAACAAAATTCTTGATGGTTGCAGATAAATTTCTTCGAATGTGATATGCAACATCTGTTGAAAGAATTTATTGAGTATAATTTTTTATAACTGTAATGGGTTTGTTCATTCACCGTCCTATTTGTGTTGTTATTTAATTTTTTTTTTGTTTCATATAATTTTTGTTATTGTTTTATCATTTCAAGATATAAGAAAAATTCAATAATCGTTTTTATAGAAATTCTTATGTTAAATTTTATTATTATTCAGATACATCAACTAATCGAACAAAGTACTAATCAATGATACAACAAATGGTCTTATATACATTATTTTGATGGTTTTTTGAAGAGTAATTTATTTAATTCAATAACGTGAAATATAACACCATTATAGAGCTCGATTTGGAATTTTGAAATAGAAATTTTGATGTCTACGAAAATTATTTCTTTTCTTTTTTAAGGTTACACTATATTGATTGAATTTTTCGGTCTTAAAACCCTTTTTCATTTGAGATGCTGTAATTTCAAGAATTTTCTTGATCAGAAAAGCATTTCTCAAGCATGTATTCAAATGAATTTTATCCTCTTCTTTTGTTTTGTCTTCTTCATATTCAGGTTCTGAGTTCATATTCACAATAACTGAATCATTTTTCATTTTAATGTTCTGTTTTTCTGCATCACAAATTTTTCCGCGATACGGCTCAGTTGTAGATTTCTCAGATTTCCAACTGATATTTGACACATCCCTTAACTCGCCATTTTGAATATCTTTCACTTCGTTAACTTTTTTCTTGATCAGTAAAGTATTCCTTATGTTCGGTTTATGATTTTTCAATTCCCTCAATCCCGATTTCAAAATCACCTTTTCATTCATTATGTTCATTTTTTGAATTGTTCAATTACGAAAAAGATTGAAATTATTCACTATGCAAACACGTTATTCACAGAATGCCTTTCACGAAAATACTGAGGTAATTTTTAAGTTTCAGGCAACTTATATATACATCTCTTCTTTCTATAATGACTCAATAAGAGAAAGTCATCAAATATGCATTAGCTCCAATTGGTGGAAATAGGAATGTTATCTCTTCAATTGAAAATGTGGTGCGATAACAAAATTCTTGATGGTTGCAGATAAATTTCTTCGAATGTGATATGCAACATGTGTTGAAAGAATTTATTGAGTATAATTTTTTATAACTATGATGGGTTTGTTCATTCACCGTCCTATTTGTGTTGTTATTTAATTTTTTTTTTATTTCATATAATTTTTGTTATTGTTTTACGTCCCATCATTTCAGGATATAAGAAAAATTCAATAATCGTTTTTATAGAAATTCATATGTTAAATTTTATTATTATTCAGATACATCAACTAATCGAACAGAGTACTAATCAATGATACAACAAATGGTCTTATATACATTATTTTGATGGTTTTTTGAAGAGTAATTTATTTAATTCAATAACGTGAAATATAACATCATTATAGAGCTCGATTTGGAATTTTGAAATAGAAATTTTGATGTCTACGAAAATTATTTCTTTTCTTTTTTAAGGTTACACTATATCGATTGAATTTTTCGGTCTTAAAACCGCTGTAATTTCAAGAATTTTCTTGATCAGAAAAGCATTTCTCAAGCATGTATTCAAATGAATTTTATCCTCTTCTTTTGTTTTGTCTTCTTCATATTCAGGTTCTGAGTTTATATTCACAATAACTGAATCATTTTTCATTTTAATGTTCTGTTTTTCTGCATCTCAAATTTTTCCGCGATACGGCTCAGTTGTAGATTTCTCAGATTTCCAACTGATATTTTACACATCCCTTAACTCGCCATTTCGAATATCTTTCACTTCGTTAACTATTTCCTTGATCAGTTAAGTATTCCTTATGTTCAGTTTATGATTTTTCAATTTCCTCAATCCCGATTTCAAAATCACCTTTTCATTCATTATGTTCATGTTTTGAATTGTTCAATTACGAAAAAGATTGAAATTATTCACTATGCAAACACGTTATTCACAGAATGCCTTTCACGAAAATACTGAGGTAATTTTTAAATTTCAGGCAACTTATATATATCTCTTCTTTCTATAATGACTCAATAAGAGAAAGTCATCAAATATGCATTAGCTCCAATTGGTGGAAATAGGAATGTTATCTCTTCAATTGAAAATGTGGTGCGATAACAAAATTCTTGATGGTTGCAGATGAATTTCTTCGAATGTGATATGCAACATCTGTTGAAAGAATTTATTGAGTATAATTTTTTATAACTGTAATGGGTTTGTTCATTCACCGTCCTATTTGTGTTGTTATTTAATTTTTTTTTGTTTCATATAATTTTTGTTATTGTTTTACGTCCCATCATTTCAGGATATAAGAAAAATTCAATAATCGTTTTTATAGAAATTCATATGTTGAATTTTATTATAATTCAGATACATCAACTAATCGAACAAAGTACCAATCAATGATACAACAAATGGTCTTATATACATTATTTTGATGGTTTTTTGAAGAGTAATTTATTTAATTCAATAACGTGAAATATAACATCATTATAGAGCTCGATTTGGAATTTTGAAATAGAAATTATGATGTCTACGAAAATTATTTCTCTTCTTTTTTAAGGTTACACTATATTGATTGAATTTTTCGGTCTTAAAACCCTTTTTCATTTGAGATGCTGTAATTTCAAGAATTTTCTTGATCAGAAAAGCATTTCTCAAGCGTGTATTCAAGTTAATTTTATCCTCTTCTTTTGTTTTGTCTTCTTCATATTCAGGTTCTGAGTTCATATTCACAATAACTGAATCATTCTTCATTTTAATGTTCTGTTTTTCTGCATCACAAATTTTTCCGCGATATGGCTCAGTTGTAGATTTCTCAGATTTCCAACTGATATTTGACACATCCCTTAACTCGCCATTTTGAATATCTATCACTTCGTTAACTATTTCCTTGATCAGTAAAGTATTCCTTATGTTCAGTTTATGATTTTTCAATTTCCTCAATCCCGATTTCAAAATCACCTTTTCATTCATTATATTCATGTTTTGGATTGTTCAATTACGAAAAAGATTGAAATTATTCACTATGCAAACACGTTATTCACAGAATGCCTTTCACGAAAATACTGAGGTAATTTTTGAGTTTCAGGCAACTTATATATATCTCTTCTTTCTATAATGACTCAATAAGAGAAAGTCATCAAATATGCATTAGCTCCAATTGGTGGAAATGGAAATGTTATCTCTTCAATTGATAATGTGCTGCGATAACAAAATTCTTGATGGTTGCAGATAAATTTCTTCGAATGTGATATGCAACATCTGTTGAAAGAATTTATTGGGTATAATTTTTTATAACTATGATGGGTTTGTTCATTCACCGTCCTATTTGTGTTGTTATTTAATTTTTTTTTTATTTCATATAATTTTTGTTATTGTTTTACGTCCCATCATTTCAGGATATAAGAAAAATTCAATAATCGTTTTTATAGAAATTCATATGTTAAATTTTATTATAATTCAGATACATCAACTAATCGAACAAAGAACTAATCAATGATACAACAAATGGTCTTATATACATTATTTTGATGGTTTTTTGAAGAGTAATTTATTAAATTCAATAACGTGAAATATAACATCATTATAGAGCTCGATTTGGAATTTTGAAATAGAAATTTTGATGTCTACGAAAATTATTTCTTTTCTTTTTTAAGGTTACACTATATTGATTGAATTTTTCGGTCTTAAAACCCTTTTTCATTCGAGATGCTGTAATTTCAAGAATTTTCTTGATCAGAAAAGCATTTTCCAAGCATGTATTCAAATGAATTTTATCCTCTTCTCTTGTTTTGTCTTCTTCATATTCAGGTTCTGAGTTCATATTCACAATAACTGAATCATTTTTCATTTTAATGTTCTGTTTTTCTGCATCACAAATTTTTCCGCGATACGGCTCAGTTGTAGATTTCTCAGATTTCCAACTTATATTTGACACATCCCTTAACTCGCCATTTTGAATATCTTTCACTTCGTTAACTATTTTCTTGATCAGTAAAGTATTCCTTATGTTCAGTTTATGATTTTTCAATTTCCTCAATCCCGATTTCAAAATCACCTTTTCATTCATTATATTCATGTTTTGGATTGTTCAATTACGAAAAAGATTGAAATTATGCACTATGCAAACACGTTATTCACAGAATGCCTTTCACGAAAATACTGAGGTAATTTTTAAGTTTCAGGCAACTTATATATATCTCTTCTTTCTATAATGACTCAATAAGAGAAAGTCATCAAATATGCATTAGCTCCAATTGGTGGAAATAGGAATGTTATCTCTTCAATTGAAAATGTGGTGCGATAACAAAATTCTTGATGGTTGCAGATAAATTTCTTCGAATGTGATATGCAACATCTGTTGAAAGAATTTATCGAGTATAATTTTTTATAAATGTAATGGGTTTGTTCATTCACCGTCCTATTTGTGTTGTTATTTAATTTTTTTTTGTTTCATATAATTTTTGTTATTGTTTTACGTCCCATCATTTCAGGATATAAGAAAATTTCAATAATCGTTTTTATAGAAATTCATAAGTTAAATTTTATTATTATTCATATACATCAACTAATCGAACAAAGTACTAATCAATGATACAACAAATGGTCTTATATACATTATTTTGATGGATTTTTGAAGAGTAATTTATTTAATTCAATAACGTGAAATATAATATCATTATAGAGCTCGATTTGGAATTTTAAAATAGAAATTTTGATGACTACGAAAATTATTTCTTTTCTTTTTTAAGGTTACACTATATTGATTGAATTTTTCGGTCTTAAAACCCTTTTTCATTTGAGATGCTGTAATTTCAAGAATTTTCTTGATCAAAAAAGTATTTCTCAAGCATGTATTCAAATGAATTTTATCCTCTTCTTTTGTTTTGTCTTCTTCATATTCAGGTTCTGAGTTCATATTCACAATAACTGAATCATTTTTCATTTTAATGTTCTGTTTTTCTGCATCACAAATTTTTCCGCGATATGGCTCAGTTGTAGATTTCTCAGATTTCCAACTGATATTCGACACATCCCTTAACTCGCCATTTTGAATATCTATCACTTCGTTAACTATTTCCTTGATCAGTAAAGTATTCCTCATGTTCAGTTTATGATTTTTCAATTTCCTCAATCCCGATTTCAAAATCACCTTTTCATTCATTATGTTCATGTTTTGAATTGTTCAATTACGAAAAAGATTGAAATTATTCACTATGCAAACACGTTATTCACAGAATGCCTTTCACGAAAATACTGAGGTAATTTTTAAGTTTCAGGCAACTTATATATATCTCTTCTTTCTATAATGACTCAATAAGAGAAAGTCATCAAATATGCATTAGCTCCAATTGGTGGCAATAGGAATGTTATCTCTTCAATTGAAAATGTGGTGCGATAACAAAATTCTTGATGGTTGCAGATGAATTTCTTCGAATGTGATATGCAACATCTGTTGAAAGAATTTATTGAGTATAATTTTTTATAACTGTAATGGGTTTGTTCATTCACCGTCCTATTTGTGTTGTTATTTAATTTTTTTTTTGTATTATATAATTTTTGTTATTGTTTTATCATTTCAGGATATAAGAAAAATTCAATAATCGTTTTTATAGAAATTCATATGTTGAATTTTATTATAATTCAGATACATCAACTTATCGAACAAAGTACTAATCAATGATACAACAAATGGTCTTATATACATTATTTTGATGGTTTTCTGAAGAGTAATTTATTTAATTCAATAACGTGAAATATAACATCATTATAGAGCTCGATTTGAAATTTTGAAATAGAAATTTTGATGTCTACGAAAATTATTTCTTTTCTTTTTTGAGGTTACACTATATTGATTGAATTTTTCGGTCTTAAAACCCTTTTTCATTTGAGATGCTGTAATTTCAAGAATTTTCTTGATCAGAAAAGCATTTCTCAAGCATGTATTCAAATGAATTTTATCCTCTTCTTTTGTTTTGTCTTCTTCATATTCAGGTTCTGAGTTTATATTCACAATAACTGGATCATTTTTCATTTTAATGTTCTGTTTTTCTGCATCTCAAATTTTTCCGCGATACGGCTCAGTTGTAGATTTCTCAGATTTCCAACTGATATTTTACACATCCCTTAACTTGCCATTTTGAATATCTTTCACTTCGTTAACTATTTCCTTGATCAGTTAAGTATTCCTTATGTTCAGTTTATGATTTTTCAATTTCCTCAATCTCGATTTCAAAATCACCTTTTCATTCATTATGTTCATGTTTTGAATTGTTCAATTACGAAAAAGATTGAAATTATTCACAATGCAAACACGTTATTCACAGAATGCCTTTCACGAAAATACTGAGGTAATTTTTAAGTTTCAGGCAACTTATATATATCTCTTCTTTCTATAATGACTCAATAAGAGAAAGTCATCAAATATGCATTAGCTCCAATTGGTGGAAATAGGAATGTTATCTCTTCAATTGAAAATGTGGTGCGATAACAAAATTCTTGATGGTTGCAGATGAATTTCTTCGAATGTGATATGCAACATCTGTTGAAAGAATTTATTGAGTATAATTTTTTATAACTGTAATGGGTTTGTTCATTCACCGTCCTATTTGTGTTGTTATTTAATATTTTTTTGTTTCATATAATTTTTGTTATTGTTTTACGTCCCATCATTTCAGGATATAAGAAAAATTCAATAATCGTTTTTATAGAAATTCATATGTTGAATTTTATTATAATTCAGATACATCAACTAATCGAACAAAGTACTAATCAATGATACAACAAATGGTCTTATATACATTATTTTGATGGTTTTTTGAAGAGTAATTTATTTAATTCAATAACGTGAAATATAACATCATTATAGAGCTCGATTTGGAATTTTGAAATAGAAATTATGATGTCTACGAAAATTATTTCTCTTCTTTTTTAAGGTTACACTATATTGATTGAATTTTTCGGTCTTAAAACCCTTTTTCATTTGAGATGCTGTAATTTCAAGAATTTTCTTGATCAGAAAAGCATTTCTCAAGCATGTATTCAAATGAATTTTATCCTCTTCTTTTGTTTTGTCTTCTTCATATTCAGGTTCTGAGTTCATATTCACAATAACTGAATCATTTTTTATTTTAATGTTCTGTTTTACTGCATCACAAATTTTTCCGCGATACGGCTCAGTTGTAGATTTCTCAGATTTCCAACTGATATTTGACACATCCCTTAACTCGCCATTTTGAATATCTTTCACTTCGTTAACTATTATCTTGATCAGTGAAGTATTCCTTATGTTCAGTTTATGATTTTTCAATTTCCTCGATCCCGATTTCAAAATCACCTTTTCATTCATTATGTTCATGTTTTGAATTGTTCAATTACGAAAGAGATTGAAATTATTCACTATGCAAACACGTTATTCACAGAATGCCTTTCACGAAAATACTGAGGTAATTTTTAAATTTCAGGCAACTTATATATATCTCTTCTTTCTATAATGACTCAATAAGAGAAAGTCATCAAATATGCATTAGCTCCAATTGGTGGAAATGGAAATGTTATCTCTTCAATTGATAATGTGCTGCGATAACAAAATTCTTGATGGTTGCAGATAAATTTCTTCGAATGTGATATGCAACATCTGTTGAAAGAATTTATTGGGTATAATTTTTTATAACTATGATGGGTTTGTTCATTCACCGTCCTATTTGTGTTGTTATTTAATTTTTTTTTTATTTCATATAATTTTTGTTATTGTTTTACGTCCCATCATTTCAGGATATAAGAAAAATTCAATAATCGTTTTTATAGAAATTCATATGTTAAATTTTATTATAATTCAGATACATCAACTAATCGAACAAAGAACTAATCAATGATACAACAAATGGTCTTATATACATTATTTTGATGGTTTTTTGAAGAGTAATTTATTAAATTCAATAACGTGAAATATAACATCATTATAGAGCTCGATTTGGAATTTTGAAATAGAAATTTTGATGTCTACGAAAATTATTTCTTTTCTTTTTTAAGGTTACACTATATTGATTGAATTTTTCGGTCTTAAAACCCTTTTTCATTCGAGATGCTGTAATTTCAAGAATTTTCTTGATCAGAAAAGCATTTTCCAAGCATGTATTCAAATGAATTTTATCCTCTTCTCTTGTTTTGTCTTCTTCATATTCAGGTTCTGAGTTCATATTCACAATAACTGAATCATTTTTCATTTTAATGTTCTGTTTTTCTGCATCACAAATTTTTCCGCGATACGGCTCAGTTGTAGATTTCTCAGATTTCCAACTTATATTTGACACATCCCTTAACTCGCCATTTTGAATATCTTTCACTTCGTTAACTATTTTCTTGATCAGTAAAGTATTCCTTATGTTCAGTTTATGATTTTTCAATTTCCTCAATCCCGATTTCAAAATCACCTTTTCATTCATTATATTCATGTTTTGGATTGTTCAATTACGAAAAAGATTGAAATTATGCACTATGCAAACACGTTATTCACAGAATGCCTTTCACGAAAATACTGAGGTAATTTTTAAGTTTCAGGCAACTTATATATATCTCTTCTTTCTATAATGACTCAATAAGAGAAAGTCATCAAATATGCATTAGCTCCAATTGGTGGAAATAGGAATGTTATCTCTTCAATTGAAAATGTGGTGCGATAACAAAATTCTTGATGGTTGCAGATAAATTTCTTCGAATGTGATATGCAACATCTGTTGAAAGAATTTATCGAGTATAATTTTTTATAAATGTAATGGGTTTGTTCATTCACCGTCCTATTTGTGTTGTTATTTAATTTTTTTTTGTTTCATATAATTTTTGTTATTGTTTTACGTCCCATCATTTCAGGATATAAGAAAATTTCAATAATCGTTTTTATAGAAATTCATAAGTTAAATTTTATTATTATTCATATACATCAACTAATCGAACAAAGTACTAATCAATGATACAACAAATGGTCTTATATACATTATTTTGATGGATTTTTGAAGAGTAATTTATTTAATTCAATAACGTGAAATATAATATCATTATAGAGCTCGATTTGGAATTTTAAAATAGAAATTTTGATGACTACGAAAATTATTTCTTTTCTTTTTTAAGGTTACACTATATTGATTGAATTTTTCGGTCTTAAAACCCTTTTTCATTTGAGATGCTGTAATTTCAAGAATTTTCTTGATCAAAAAAGTATTTCTCAAGCATGTATTCAAATGAATTTTATCCTCTTCTTTTGTTTTGTCTTCTTCATATTCAGGTTCTGAGTTCATATTCACAATAACTGAATCATTTTTCATTTTAATGTTCTGTTTTTCTGCATCACAAATTTTTCCGCGATATGGCTCAGTTGTAGATTTCTCAGATTTCCAACTGATATTCGACACATCCCTTAACTCGCCATTTTGAATATCTATCACTTCGTTAACTATTTCCTTGATCAGTAAAGTATTCCTCATGTTCAGTTTATGATTTTTCAATTTCCTCAATCCCGATTTCAAAATCACCTTTTCATTCATTATGTTCATGTTTTGAATTGTTCAATTACGAAAAAGATTGAAATTATTCACTATGCAAACACGTTATTCACAGAATGCCTTTCACGAAAATACTGAGGTAATTTTTAAGTTTCAGGCAACTTATATATATCTCTTCTTTCTATAATGACTCAATAAGAGAAAGTCATCAAATATGCATTAGCTCCAATTGGTGGCAATAGGAATGTTATCTCTTCAATTGAAAATGTGGTGCGATAACAAAATTCTTGATGGTTGCAGATGAATTTCTTCGAATGTGATATGCAACATCTGTTGAAAGAATTTATTGAGTATAATTTTTTATAACTGTAATGGGTTTGTTCATTCACCGTCCTATTTGTGTTGTTATTTAATTTTTTTTTTGTATTATATAATTTTTGTTATTGTTTTATCATTTCAGGATATAAGAAAAATTCAATAATCGTTTTTATAGAAATTCATATGTTGAATTTTATTATAATTCAGATACATCAACTTATCGAACAAAGTACTAATCAATGATACAACAAATGGTCTTATATACATTATTTTGATGGTTTTCTGAAGAGTAATTTATTTAATTCAATAACGTGAAATATAACATCATTATAGAGCTCGATTTGAAATTTTGAAATAGAAATTTTGATGTCTACGAAAATTATTTCTTTTCTTTTTTGAGGTTACACTATATTGATTGAATTTTTCGGTCTTAAAACCCTTTTTCATTTGAGATGCTGTAATTTCAAGAATTTTCTTGATCAGAAAAGCATTTCTCAAGCATGTATTCAAATGAATTTTATCCTCTTCTTTTGTTTTGTCTTCTTCATATTCAGGTTCTGAGTTTATATTCACAATAACTGGATCATTTTTCATTTTAATGTTCTGTTTTTCTGCATCTCAAATTTTTCCGCGATACGGCTCAGTTGTAGATTTCTCAGATTTCCAACTGATATTTTACACATCCCTTAACTTGCCATTTTGAATATCTTTCACTTCGTTAACTATTTCCTTGATCAGTTAAGTATTCCTTATGTTCAGTTTATGATTTTTCAATTTCCTCAATCTCGATTTCAAAATCACCTTTTCATTCATTATGTTCATGTTTTGAATTGTTCAATTACGAAAAAGATTGAAATTATTCACAATGCAAACACGTTATTCACAGAATGCCTTTCACGAAAATACTGAGGTAATTTTTAAGTTTCAGGCAACTTATATATATCTCTTCTTTCTATAATGACTCAATAAGAGAAAGTCATCAAATATGCATTAGCTCCAATTGGTGGAAATAGGAATGTTATCTCTTCAATTGAAAATGTGGTGCGATAACAAAATTCTTGATGGTTGCAGATGAATTTCTTCGAATGTGATATGCAACATCTGTTGAAAGAATTTATTGAGTATAATTTTTTATAACTGTAATGGGTTTGTTCATTCACCGTCCTATTTGTGTTGTTATTTAATATTTTTTTGTTTCATATAATTTTTGTTATTGTTTTACGTCCCATCATTTCAGGATATAAGAAAAATTCAATAATCGTTTTTATAGAAATTCATATGTTGAATTTTATTATAATTCAGATACATCAACTAATCGAACAAAGTACTAATCAATGATACAACAAATGGTCTTATATACATTATTTTGATGGTTTTTTGAAGAGTAATTTATTTAATTCAATAACGTGAAATATAACATCATTATAGAGCTCGATTTGGAATTTTGAAATAGAAATTATGATGTCTACGAAAATTATTTCTCTTCTTTTTTAAGGTTACACTATATTGATTGAATTTTTCGGTCTTAAAACCCTTTTTCATTTGAGATGCTGTAATTTCAAGAATTTTCTTGATCAGAAAAGCATTTCTCAAGCATGTATTCAAATGAATTTTATCCTCTTCTTTTGTTTTGTCTTCTTCATATTCAGGTTCTGAGTTCATATTCACAATAACTGAATCATTTTTTATTTTAATGTTCTGTTTTACTGCATCACAAATTTTTCCGCGATACGGCTCAGTTGTAGATTTCTCAGATTTCCAACTGATATTTGACACATCCCTTAACTCGCCATTTTGAATATCTTTCACTTCGTTAACTATTATCTTGATCAGTGAAGTATTCCTTATGTTCAGTTTATGATTTTTCAATTTCCTCGATCCCGATTTCAAAATCACCTTTTCATTCATTATGTTCATGTTTTGAATTGTTCAATTACGAAAGAGATTGAAATTATTCACTATGCAAACACGTTATTCACAGAATGCCTTTCACGAAAATACTGAGGTAAATTTTAAGTTTCAGGCAACTTATATATATCTCATCTTTCTATAATCACTCAATAAGAGAAAGTCATCAAATATGCATTAGCTCCAATTGGTGGAAATAGGAATGTTATCTCTTCAATTGAAAATGTGGTGCGATAACAAAATTCTTGATGGTTGCAGATGAATTTCTTCGAATGTGATATGCAACATCTGTTGAAAGAATTTATTGAGTATAATTTTTTATAACTGTAATGGGTTTGTTCATTCACCGTCCTATTTGTGTTGTTATTTAATATTTTTTTGTTTCATATAATTTTTGTTATTGTTTTACGTCCCATCATTTCAGGATATAAGAAAAATTCAATAATCGTTTTTATAGAAATTCATATGTTGAATTTTATTATAATTCAGATACATCAACTAATCGAACAAAGTACTAATCAATGATACAACAAATGGTCTTATATACATTATTTTGATGGTTTTTTGAAGAGTAATTTATTTAATTCAATAACGTGAAATATAACATCATTATAGAGCTCGATTTGGAATTTTGAAATAGAAATTATGATGTCTACGAAAATTATTTCTCTTCTTTTTTAAGGTTACACTATATTGATTGAATTTTTCGGTCTTAAAACCCTTTTTCATTTGAGATGCTGTAATTTCAAGAATTTTCTTGATCAGAAAAGCATTTCTCAAGCATGTATTCAAATGAATTTTATCCTCTTCTTTTGTTTTGTCTTCTTCATATTCAGGTTCTGAGTTCATATTCACAATAACTGAATCATTTTTTATTTTAATGTTCTGTTTTACTGCATCACAAATTTTTCCGCGATACGGCTCAGTTGTAGATTTCTCAGATTTCCAACTGATATTTGACACATCCCTTAACTCGCCATTTTGAATATCTTTCACTTCGTTAACTATTATCTTGATCAGTGAAGTATTCCTTATGTTCAGTTTATGATTTTTCAATTTCCTCGATCCCGATTTCAAAATCACCTTTTCATTCATTATGTTCATGTTTTGAATTGTTCAATTACGAAAGAGATTGAAATTATTCACTATG
Organism: Harmonia axyridis; assembly: GCF_914767665.1. Classification (NCBI taxonomy): domain Eukaryota; kingdom Metazoa; phylum Arthropoda; class Insecta; order Coleoptera; family Coccinellidae; genus Harmonia; species Harmonia axyridis. The sequence continues at coordinate 50,801,689 of NC_059502.1, read as the reverse complement.
CAAACACGTTATTCACAGAATGCCTTTCACGAAAATACTGAGGTAAATTTTAAGTTTCAGGCAACTTATATATATCTCATCTTTCTATAATCACTCAATAAGAGAAAGTCATCAAATATGCATTAGCTCCAATTGGTGGAAATAGGAATGTTATCTCTTCAATTGAAAAGGTGGTGCGATAACAAAATTCTTGATGGTTGCAGATGAATTTCTTCGAATGTGATATGCAACATCTGTTGAAAGAATTTATTGAGTATAACTTTTTATAACTGTAATGGGTTTGTTCATTCACCGTCCTATTTGTGTTGTTATTTAATTTTTTTTTATGTTTCATATAATTTGTGTTATTGTTTTACGTCCCATCATTTCAGGATATAAGAAAATTCAAAAATCGTTTTTATATAAATTCATATGTTAAATTTTATTATTATTCAGATACATCAACTAATCGAACAAAGTACTAATCAATGATACAACAAATGGTCTTATATACATTATTTTTATGGTTTTTTGAAGAGTTATTTATTTAATTCAATAACGTGTAATATAACATCATTATAGAGCTCGATTTGGAAATTTGAAATAGAAATTTTGATGTCTACGAAAATTATTTCTTTTCTTTTTCAAGGTTACACTATATTGATTGAATTTTTCGGTCTTAAAGCCCTTTTTCATTTGAGATGCTGTAATTTCAAGAATTTTCTTGATCAGAAAAGCATTTCTCAAGCATGTATTCAAATGAATTTTATCCTCTTCTTTTGTTTTGTCTTCCTCATATGCAGGTTCTGAGTTCATATTCACAATAACTGAATCATTTTTCATTTTAATGTTGTGTTTTTCTGCATCACAAATTTTTCCGCGATACGGCTCAGTTGTAGATTTCTCAGATTTCCAACTGATATTTGACACATCCCTTAACTCGCCATTTTGAATATCTTTCACTTCGTTAACTATTTTCTTGATCAGTAAAGTTTTCCTTATGTTCAGTTTATGATTTTTCAATTTCCTCAATCCCGATTTCAAAATCACCTTTTCATTCATCATGTTCATGTTTTGAATTGTTCAATTACGAAAAAGATTGAAATTATTCACTATGCAAACACGTTATTCACAGAATGCCTTTCACGAAAATACTGAGGTAATTTTAAGTTTCAGGCAACTTCTATATATCTCTTCTTTCTATAATGACTCAATAAGAGAAAGTCATCAAATATGCATTAGCTCCAATTGGTGGAAATAGGAATGTTATCTCTTCAATTGAAAATGTGGTGCGATAACAAAATCCTTGATGGTGCAGATAAATTTCTTCGAATGTGATATGCAACATCTGTTGAAAGAATTTATTGAGTATAATTTTTTATAACTGTAATGGGTTTGTTCATTCACCGTCCTATTTGTGTTGTTATTTAATTTTTTTTTTTGTTTCATATAATTTTTGTTATTGTTTTACGTCCCATCATTTCAGGATATAAGAAAAATTCAATAATCGTTTTTATAGAAATTCATATGTTAAATTTTATTATTATTCAGATACATCAACTAATCGAACAAAGTACTAATCAATGATACAACAAATGGTCTTATATACATTATTTTGATGGTTTTTTGAAGAGTAATTTATTAAATTCAATAACGTGAAGTATAACATCATTATAGGCTCGATTTGGAAATTTGAAATAGAAATTTTGATGTCTACGAAAATTGTTTCTTTTCTTTTTTAAGGTTACACTATATTGATTGAATTTTTCGGTCTTAAAACCCTTTTTCATTTGAGATGCTGTAATTTCAAGAATTTTCTTGATCAGAAAAGCATTTCTCAAGCATGTATTCAAATGAATTTTATCCTCTTCTTTTGTTTTGTCTTCTTCATATTCAGGTTCTGAGTTCATATTCACAATAACTGAATCATTTTTCATTTTAATGTTCTGTTTTTCTGCATCACAAATTTTTCCACGATACGGCTCAGTTGTAGATTTCTCAGATTTCCAACTGATATTTGACACATCCCTTAACTCGCCATTTTGAATATCTTTCACTTCGTTAACTATTTTCTTGATCAGTAAAGTATTCCTTATGTTCAGTTTATGATTTTTCAATTTCCTCAATCCCGATTTCAAAATCACCTTTTCATTCATCATGTTCATGTTTTGAATTGTTCAATTACGAAAAAGATTGAAATTATTCACTATGCAAACACGTTATTCACAGAATGCCTTTCACGAAAATACTGAGGTAAATTTTAAGTTTCAGGCAACTTATATATATCTCATCTTTCTATAATCACTCAATAAGAGAAAGTCATCAAATATGCATTAGCTCCAATTGGTGGAAATAGGAATGTTATCTCTTCAATTGAAAAGGTGGTGCGATAACAAAATTCTTGATGGTTGCAGATGAATTTCTTCGAATGTGATATGCAACATCTGTTGAAAGAATTTATTGAGTATAACTTTTTATAACTGTAATGGGTTTGTTCATTCACCGTCCTATTTGTGTTGTTATTTAATTTTTTTTTATGTTTCATATAATTTGTGTTATTGTTTTACGTCCCATCATTTCAGGATATAAGAAAATTCAATAATCGTTTTTATATAAATTCATATGTTAAATTTTATTATTATTCAGATACATCAACTAATCGAACAAAGTACTAATCAATGATACAACAAATGGTCTTATATACATTATTTTGGTGGTTTTTTGAAGAGTAATTTATTTAATTCAATAACGTGAAGTATAACATCATTATAGGCTCGATTTGGAAATTTGAAATAGAAATTTTGATGTCTACGAAAATTGTTTCTTTTCTTTTTTAAGGTTACACTATATTGATTGAATTTTTCGGTCTTAAAACCCTTTTTCATTTGAGATGCTGTAATTTCAAGAATTTTCTTGATCAGAAAAGCATTTCTCAAGCATGTATTCAAATGAATTTTATCCTCTTCTTTTGTTTTGTCTTCTTCATATTCAGGTTCTGAGTTCATATTCACAATAACTGAATCATTTTTCATTTTAATGTTCTGTTTTTCTGCATCACAAATTTTTCCACGATACGGCTCAGTTGTAGATTTCTCAGATTTCCAACTGATATTTGACACATCCCTTAACTCGCCATTTTGAATATCTTACACTTCGTTAACTATTTTCTTGATCAGTAAAGTATTCCTTATGTTCAGTTTATGATTTTTCAATTTCCTCAATCTTGATTTCAAAATCACCTTTTCATTCATCATGTTCATGTTTTGAATTGTTCAATTACGAAAAAGATTGAAATTATTCACTATGCAAACACGTTATTCACAGAATGCCTTTCACGAAAATACTGCGGTAATTTTTAAGTTTCAGGCAACTTATATATATCTCTTCTTTCTATAATGACTCAATAAGAGAAAGTCATCAAATATGCATTAGCTCCAATTGGTGGAAATAGGAATGTTATCTCTTCAATTGAAAATGTGGTGCGATAACAAAATCCTTGATGGTGCAGATAAATTTCTTCGAATGTGATATGCAACATCTGTTGAAAGAATTTATTGAGTATAATTTTTTATAACTGTAATGGGTTTGTTCATTCACCGTCCTATTTGTGTTGTTATTTAATTTTTTTTTTGTTTCATATAATTTTTGTTATTGTTTTACGTCCCATCATTTCAGGATATAAGAAAAATTCAATAATCGTTTTTATAGAAATTCATATGTTAAATTTTATTATTATTCAGATACATCAACTAATCGAACAAAGTACTAATCAATGATACAACAAATGGTCTTATATACATTATTTTGATGGTTTTTTGAAGAGTAATTTATTTAATTCAATAACGTGAAGTATAACATCATTATAGGCTCGATTTGGAAGTTTGAAATAGAAATTTTGATGTCTACGAAAATTATTTCTTTTCTTTTTTAAGGTTACACTATATTGATTGAATTTTTCGGTCTTAAAACCCTTTTTCATTTGAGATGCTGTAATTTCGAGAATTTTCTTGATCAGAAAAGCATTTCTCAGGCATGTATCCAAATGAATTTTATCCTCTTCTTTTGTTTTGTCTTCTTCATATTCAGGTTCTGAGTTCATATTCACAATAACTGAATCATTTTTCATTTTAATGTTCTGTTTTTCTGCATCACAAATTTTTCCGCGATACGGCTCAGTTGTAGATTTCTCAGATTTCCAACTGATATTTGTCACATCCCTTAACTCGCCATTTTGAATATCTTTCACTTCGTTAACTATTTTCTTGATCAGTAAAGTATTCCTTATGTTCAGTTTATGATTTTTCAATTTCCTCAATCCCGATTTCAAAATCACCTTTTCATTCATCATGTTCATGTTTTGAATTGTTCAATTACGAAAAAGTTTGAAATTATTCACTATGCAAACACGTTATTCACAGAATGCCTTTCATGAAAATACTGAGGTAATTTTAAGTTTCAGGCAACTTATATATATCTCTTCTTTCTATAATGACTCAATAAGAGAAAGTCATCAAATATGCTTTAGCTCCAATTGGTGGGAATAGGAATGTTATCTCTTCAATTGAAAATGTGGTGCGATAACAAAATTCTTGATGGTTGCAGATAAACTTCTTCGAATGTGATATGCAACATCTGTTGAAAGAATTAATTGAGTATAATTTTTTATAACTGTAATGGGTTTGTTCATTCACCGTCCTATTTGTGTTGTTATTTAATTTTTTTTATGTTTAATATAATTTTTGATATTGTTTTACGTCCCATCATTTCAGGATATAAGAAAAATTCAATAATCGTTTTTATAGAAATTCATATGTTAAATTTTATTATTATTCAGATACATCAACTAATCGAACAAAGTACTAATCAATGATACAACAAATGGTCTTATATACATTATTTTGATGGTTTTTTGAAGAGTAATTTATTTAATTCAATAACGTGAATTATAACATCATTATAGAGCTCGATTTGGAATTTTGAAATAGAAATTTTGATGTCTACGAAAATTATTTCTTTTCTTTTTTAAGGTTACACTATATTGATTGAATTTTTCGGTCTTAAAACCCTTTTTCATTTGAGATGCTGTAATTTCAAGAATTTTCTTGATCAGAAAAGCATTTCTCAAGCATGTATTCAAATGAATTTTATCCTCTTCTTTTGTTTTGTCTTCTTCATATTCAGGTTCTGAGTTCATATTCACATTAACTGAATCATTTTTCATTTTAATGTTGTGTTTTTCTGCATCACAAATTTTTCCGCGATACGGCTCAGTTGTAGATTTCTCAGATTTCCAACTGATATTTGACACATCCCTTAACTCGCCATTTTGAATATCTTTCACTTCGTTAACTATTTTCTTGTTCAGTAAAGTATTCCTTATGTTCAGTTTATGATTTTTCAATTTCCTCAATCCCGATTTCAAAATCACCTTTTCATTCATTATGTTCATGTTTTGAATTGTTCAATTACGAAAAAGATTGAAATTATTCACTATGCAAACACGTTATTCACAGAATGCCTTTCACGAAAATACTGAGGTAATTTTTAAGTTTCAGGCAACTTATATATATATCTCTTCTTTCTATAATGACTCAATAAGAGAAAGTCATCAAATATGCATTAGCTCCAATTGGTGGAAATAGGAATGTTATCTCTTCAATTGAAAATGTGGTGCGATAACAAAATTCTTGATGGTTGCAGATAAATTTCTTCGAATGTGATATGCAACATCTGTTGAAAGAATTTATTGAGTATAATTTTTTATAACTGTAATGGGTTTGTTCATTCACCGTCCTATTTGTGTTGTTATTTAATTTTTTTTCGTTTCATATAATTTTTGTTATTGTTTTACGTCCCATCATTTCAGGATATAAGAAAAATTCAATAATCGTTTTTATAGAAATTTATATGTTAAATTTTATTATTATTCAGATACATCAACTAATCGAACAAAGTACTAATCAATGATACAACAAATGGTCTTATATACATTATTTTGATGGTTTTTTGAAGAGTAATTTATTTAATTCAATAACGTGAAATATAACATCATTATAGAGCTCGATTTGGAATTTTGAAATAGAAATTTTGATGTCTACGAAAATTATTTCTTTTCTTTTTTAAGGTTACACTATATTGATTGAATTTTTCGGTCTTAAAACCCTTTTTCATTTGAGATGCTGTAATTTCAAGAATTTTCTTGATCAGAAAAGCATTTCTCAAGCATGTATTCAAATGAATTTTATCCTCTTCTTTTGTTTTGTCTTCTTCATATTCAGGTTCTGAGTTCATATTCACAATAACTGAATCATTTTTCATTTTAATGTTGTGTTTTTCTGCATCACAAATTTTTCCGCGATACGGCTCAGTTGTAGATTTCTCAGATTTCCAACTGATATTTGACACATCCCTTAACTCGCCATTTTGAATATCTTTCACTTCGTTAACTATTTTCTTGATCAGTAAAGTATTCCTTATGTTCAGTTTATGATTTTTCAATTTCCTCAATCCCGATTACAAAATCACCTTTTCATTCATTATGTTCATGTTTTGAATTGTTCAATTACGAAAAAGATTGAAATTATTCACTATGCAAACACGTTATTCACAGAATGCCTTTCACGAAAATACTGAGGTAGTTTTTAAGTTTCAGGCAACTTATATATATCTCTTCTTTCTATAATGACTCAATAAGAGAAAGTCATCAAATATGCATTAGCTCCAATTGGTGGAAATAGGAATGTTATCTCTTCAATTGAAAATGTGGTGCGATAACAAAATCCTTGATGGTGCAGATAAATTTCTTCGAATGTGATATGCAACATCTGTTGAAAGAATTTATTGAGTATAATTTTTTATAACTGTAATGGGTTTGTTCATTCACCGTCCTATTTGTGTTGTTATTTAATTTTTTTTTTTGTTTCATATAATTTTTGTTATTGTTTTACGTCCCATCATTTCAGGATATAAGAAAAATTCAATAATCGTTTTTATAGAAATTCATATGTTAAATTTTATTATTATTCAGATACATCAACTAATCGAACAAAGTACTAATCAATGATACAACAAATGGTCTTATATACATTATTTTGATGGTTTTTTGAAGAGTAATTTATTAAATTCAATAACGTGAAGTATAACATCATTATAGGCTCGATTTGGAAATTTGAAATAGAAATTTTGATGTCTACGAAAATTGTTTCTTTTCTTTTTTAAGGTTACACTATATTGATTGAATTTTTCGGTCTTAAAACCCTTTTTCATTTGAGATGCTGTAATTTCAAGAATTTTCTTGATCAGAAAAGCATTTCTCAAGCATGTATTCAAATGAATTTTATCCTCTTCTTTTGTTTTGTCTTCTTCATATTCAGGTTCTGAGTTCATATTCACAATAACTGAATCATTTTTCATTTTAATGTTGTGTTTTTCTGCATCACAAATTTTTCCGCGATACGGCTCAGTTGTAGATTTCTCAGATTTCCAACTGATATTTGACACATCCCTTAACTCGCCATTTTGAATATCTTTCACTTCGTCAACTATTTTCTTGATCAGTAAAGTATTCCTTATGTTCAGTTTATGATTTTTCAATTTCCTCAATCCCGATTTCAAAATCACCTTTTCATTCATTATGTTCATGTTTTGAATTGTTCAATTACGAAAAAGATTGAAATTATTCACTATGCAAACACGTTATTCACAGAATGCCTTTCACGAAAATACTGAGGTAAATTTTAAGTTTCAGGCAACTTATATATATATATCTCTTCTTTCTATAATCACTCAATAAGAGAAAGTCATCAAATATGCATTAGCTCCAATTGGTGGAAATAGGAATGTTATCTCTTCAATTGAAAATGTGGTGCGATAACAAAATTCTTGATGGTTGCAGATAAATTTCTTCGAATGTGATATGCAACATCTGTTGAAAGAATTTATTGAGTATAATTTTTTATAACTGTAATGGGTTTGTTCATTCACCGTCCTATTTGTGTTGTTATTTAATTTTTTTTTTGTTTCATATAATTTTTGTTATTGTTTTACGTCCCATCATTTCAGGATATAAGAAAAATTCAATAATCGTTTTTATATAAATTCATATGTTAAATTCTATTATTATTCAGATACATCAACTAATCGAACAAAGTACTAATCAATGATACAACAAATGGTCTTATATACATTATTTTGATGGTTTTTTGAAGAGTAATTTATTTAATTCAATAACGTGAAATATAACATCATTATAGAGCTCGATTTGGAATTTTGAAATAGAAATTTTGATGTCTACGAAAATTATTTCTTTTCTTTTTTAAGGTTACACTATATTGATTGAATTTTTCGGTCTTAAAACCCTTTTTCATTTGAGATGCTGTTATTTCAAGAATTTTTCTGATCAGAAAAGCATTTCTCAAGCATGTATTCAAATGAATTTTATCCTCTTCTTTTGTTTTGTCTTCTTCATATTCAGGTTCTGAGTTCATATTCACAATAACTGAATCATTTTTCATTTTGATGTTATGTTTTTCTGCATCACAAATTTTTCCGCGATACGGCTCAGTTGTAGATTTCTCAGATTTCCAACTGATATTTGACACTTCCCTTAACTCGCCATTTTGAATATCTTTCACTTCGTTAACTATTTTCTTGATCAGTAAAGTATTCCTTATGTTCAGTTTATGATTTTTCAATTTCCTCAATCCCGATTTCAGAATCACCTTTTCATTCATTATGTTCATGTTTTGAATTGTTCAATTACGAAAAAGATTGAAATTATTCACTATGCAAACACGTTATTCACAGAATGCCTTTCACGAAAATACTGAGGTAATTTTTGAGTTTCAGGCAACTTATATATATCTCTTCTTTCTATAATGATTCAATAAGAGAAAGTCATCAAATATGCATTAGCTCCAATTGGTGGAAATAGGAATGTTATCTCTTCAATTGAAAATGTGGTGGGATAACAAAATTCTTGATGGTTGCAGATAAATTTCTTCGAATGTGATATGCAACATCTGTTGAAAGAATTTATTGAGTATAATTTTTTATAACTGTAATGGGTTTGTTCATTCACCGTCCTATTTGTGTTGTTATTTAATTTTTTTTTGTTTCATATGATTTTTGTTATTGTTTTACGTCCCATCATTTCAGGATATAAGAAAAATTCAATAATCGTTTTTATAGAAATTCATATGTTAAATTTTATTATTATTCAGATACATCAACTAATCGAACAAAGTACTAATCAATGATACAACAAATGGTCTTATATACATTATTTTGATGGTTTTTTGAAGAGTAATTTATTTAATTCAATAACGTGAAATATAACATCATTATAGAGCTCGATTTGGAATTTTGAAATAGAAATTTTGATGTCTACGAAAATTATTTCTTTTCTTTTTTAAGGTTACACTATATTGATTGAATTTTTCGGTCTTAAAACCCTTTTTCATTTGAGATGCTGTAATTTCAGGAATTTTCTTGATCAGAAAAGCATTTCTCAAGCATGTATTCAAATGAATTTTATCCTCTTCTTTTGTTTTGTCTTCTTCATATTCAGGTTCTGAGTTCATATTCACAATAACTGAATCATTTTTCATTTTAATGTTCTGTTTTTCTGCATCACAAATTTTTCCGCGATACGGCTCAGTTGTAGATTTCCCAGATTTCCAACTGATATTTGACACATCCCTTAACTCGCCATTTTGAATATCTTTCACTTCGTTAACTATTTTCTTGATCAGTAAAGTATTTGTTATGTTCAGTTTATGATTTTTCAATTTCCTCAATCCCGATTTCAAAATCACCTTTTCATTCATCATGTTCATGTTTTGAATTGTTCAATTACGAAAAAGATTGAAATTATTCACTATGCAAACACGTTATTCACAGAATGCCTTTCACGAAAATACTGAGGTAATTTTTAAGTTTCAGGCAACTTATATATATCTCTTCTTTCTATAATGACTCAATAAGAGAAAGTCATCAAATATGCATTAGCTCCAATTGGTGGAAATAGGAATGTTATCTCTTCAATTGAAAATGTGGTGCGATAACAAAATTCTTGATGGTTGCAGATAAATTTCTTCGAATGTGATATGCAACTTCTGTTGAAAGAATTTGATGAGTATAATTTTTTATAACTGTAATGGGTTTGTTCATTCACCGTTCAATTTGTGTTGTTATTTAATTTTTTTTTGTTTCATATAATTATTGTTATTGTTTTACGTCCCATCATTTCAGGATATAAGAAAAATTCAATAATAGTTTTTATAGAAATCCGTATGTTAAATTTTATTATTATTCAGATACATCAAATAATCGAACAAAGTACTAATCAATGATACAACAAATGGTCTTATATACATTATTTTGGTGGTTTTTTGAAGAGTAATTAATTTAATTCAATAACGTGAAATATAACATCATTATTGAGCTCGATTTGGAATTTTGAAATAGAAATTTTGATGTCTACGAAAATTATTTCTTTTCTTTTTGAAGGTTACACTATATTGATTGAATTTTTCGGTCTTAAAACCCTTTTTCATTTGAGATGCTGTAATTTCAAGAATTTTCTTGATCAGAAAAGCATTTCTCAAGCATGTATTCAAATGAATTTTATCCTCTTCTTTTGTTTTGTCTTCTTCATATTCAGGTTCTGACTTCAAATTCACAATAACTGAATCATTTTTCATTTTAATGTTGTGTTTTTCTGCATCACAAATTTTTCCGCGATACGGCTCAGTTGTAGATTTCTCAGATTTCCAACTGATATTTGACACATCCCTTAACTCGCTATTTTGAATATCTTTCACTTCGTTAACTATTTTCTTGATCAGTAAAGTATTCCTTATGTTCAGTTTATGATTTTTCAATTTCCTCAATCCCGATTTCAAAATCACCTTTTCATTCATTATGTTCATGTTTTGAATTGTTCAATTACGAAAAAGATTGAAATTATTCACTATGCAAACACGTTATTCACAGAATGCCTTTCACGAAAATACTGAGGTAATTTTTAAGTTTCAGGCAACTTATATATATCTCTTCTTTCTATAATGACTCAATAAGAGAAAGTCATCAAATATGCATTAACTCCAATTGGTGGAAATAGGAATGTTATCTCTTCAATTGAAAATGTGGTGCGATAACAAAATTCTTGATGGTTGCAGATAAATTTCTTCGAATGTGATATGCAACATCTGTTGAAAGAATTTATTGAGTATAATTTTTTATAACTGTAATGGGTTTGTTCATTCACCGTCCTATTTGTGTTGTTATTTAATTTTTTTTTTGTTTCATATAATTTTTGTTATTGTTTTACGTCCCATCATTTCAGGATATAAGAAAAATTCAATAATCGTTTTTATAGAAATCCATATGTTAAATTTTATTATTATTCAGATACTTCAACTAATCGAACAAAGTACTAATTAATGATACAACAAATGGTCTTATTAACATTATTTTGATGGTTTTTTGAAGAGTAATTAATTTAATTCAATAACGTGAAATATAACATCATTATTGAGCTCGATTTGGAATTTTGAAATAGAAATTTTGATGTCTACGAAAATTATTTCTTTTCTTTTTTAAGGTTACACTATATTGATTGAATTTTTCGGTCTTAAAACCCTTTTTCATTTGAGATGCTGTAATTTCAAGAATTTTTTTGATCAGAAAAGCATTTCTCAAGCATGTATTCAAATGAATTTTATCCTCTTCTTTTGTTTTGTCTTCTTCATATTCAGGTTCTGAGTTCATATTCACAATAACTGAATCATTTTTCATTTTAATGTTCTGTTTTTCTGCATCACAAATTTTTTCGCGATACGGCTCAGTTGTAGATTTCTCAGATTTCCAACTGATATTTGACACATCCCTTAACTAGCCATTTTGAATATCTTTCACTTCGTTAACTATTTTCTTGATCAGTAAAGTATTTATTATGTTCAGTTTATGATTTTTCAATTTCCTCAATCCTGATTTCAAAATCACCTTTTCATTCATTATGTTCATGTTTTGAATTGTTCAATTACGAAAAAGATTGAAATTATTCACTATGCAAACACGTTATTCACAGAATGCCTTTCACGAAAATACTGAGGTAATTTTTAAGTTTCAGTCAACTTATATATATCTCTTCTTTCTATAATGACTCAATAAGAGAAAGTCATCAAATATGCATTAGCAACAATTGGTGGAAATAGGAATGTTATCTCTACAATTGAAAATGTGGTGCGATAACAAAATTCTTGATGGTTGCAGATAAATTTCTTCGAATGTGATATGCAACATCTGTTGAAAGAATTTTTTGAGTATAATTTTTTATAACTGTAATCGGTTTGTTCATTCACCGTCCTATTCGTGTTGTTATTTAATTTTTTTTTTGTTTCATATAATTTTTGTTATTGTTTTACGTCCCATCATTTCAGGATATAAGAAAAATTCAATAATCGTTTTTATAGAAATTCATATGTGAAATTTTATTATTATTCAGATACATCAACTAATCGAACAAAGTACTAATCAATGATACAACAAATGGTCTTATATACATTATTTTGATGGTTTTTTGAAGAGTAATTTATTTAATTCAATAAGGTGAAATATAACATCATTATAGAGCTCGATTTGGAATTTTGAAATGGAAATTTTGATGTCTACGAAAATTTTTTCTTTTCTTTTTTAAGGTTACACTATATTGATTGAATTTTTCGGTCTTAAAACACTTTTTCATTTGAGATGCTGTTATTTCAAGAATTTTTCTGATCAGAAAAGCATTTCTCAAGCATGTATTCAAATGAATTTTATCCTCTTCTTTTGTTTTGTCTTCTTCATATTCAGCTTCTGAGTTCATATTCACAATAACTGAATCATTTTTCATTTTGATGTTATGTTTTTCTGCATCACAAATTTTTCCGCGATACGGCTCAGTTGTAGATTTCTCAGATTTCCAACTGATATTTGATACATCCCTTAACTCGCTATTTTGAATATCTTTCACTTCGTTAACTATTTTCTTGATCAGTAAAGTATTCCTTATGTTCAGTTTATGATTTTTCAATTTCCTCAATCCTGATTTCAAAATCACCTTTTCATTCATTATGTTCATGTTTTGAATTGTTCAATTACGAAAAAGATTGAAATTATTCACTATGCAAACACGTTATTCACAGAATGCCTTTCACGAAAATACTGAGGTAATTTTTAAGTTTCAGTCAACTTATATATATCTCTTCTTTCTATAATGACTCAATAAGAGAAAGTCATCAAATATGCATTAGCAACAATTGGTGGAAATAGGAATGTTATCTCTACAATTGAAAATGTGGTGCGATAACAAAATTCTTGATGGTTGCAGATAAATTTCTTCGAATGTGATATGCAACATCTGTTGAAAGAATTTATTGAGTATAATTTTTTATAACTGTAATGGGTTTGTTCATTCACCGTCCTATTCGTGTTGTTATTTAATTTTTTTTTTGTTTCATATAATTTTTGTTATTGTTTTACGTCCCATCATTTCAGGATATAAGAAAAATTCAATAATCGTTTTTATAGAAATTCATATGTGAAATTTTATTATTATTCAGATACATCAACTAATCGAACAAAGTACTAATCAATGATACAACAAATGGTCTTATATACATTATTTTGATGGTTTTTTGAAGAGTAATTTATTTAATTCAATAAGGTGAAATATAACATCATTATAGAGCTCGATTTGGGATTTTGAAATAGAAATTTTGATGTCTACGAAAATTATTTCTTTTCTTTTTTAAGGTTACACTATATTGATTGAATTTTTCGGTCTTAAAACCCTTTTTCATTTGAGATGCTGTTATTTCAAGAATTTTTCTGATCAGAAAAGCATTTCTCAAGCATGTATTCAAATGAATTTTATCCTCTTCTTTTGTTTTGTCTTCTTCATATTCAGGTTCTGAGTTCATATTCACAATAACTGAATCATTTTTCATTTTGATGTTATGTTTTTCTGCATCACAAATTTTTCCGCGAAACGGCTCAGTTGTAGATTTCTCAGATTTCCAACTGATATTTGACACTTCCCTTAACTCGCCATTTTGAATATCTTTCACTTCGTTAACTATTTTCTTGATCAGTAAAGTATTCCTTATGTTCAGTTTATGATTTTTCAATTTCCTCAATCCCGATTTCAGAATCACCTTTTCATTCATTATGTTCATGTTTTGAATTGTTCAATTACGAAAAAGATTGAAATTATTCACTATGCAAACACGTTATTCACAGAATGCCTTTCACGAAAATACTGAGGTAATTTTTGAGTTTCAGGCAACTTATATATATCTCTTCTTTCTATAATGACTCAATAAGAGAAAGTCATCAAATATGCATTAGCTCCAATTGGTGGAAATAGGAATGTTATCTCTTCAATTGAAAATGTGGTGCGATAACAAAATTCTTGATGGTTGCAGATAAATTTCTTCGAATGTGATATGCAACATCTGTTGAAAGAATATATTGAGTATAATTATTTATAACTGTAATGGGTTTGTTCATTCACCGTCCTATTTGTGTTGTTATTTAATTTTTTTTTTTGTTTCATATGATTTTTGTTATTGGTTTACGTCCCATCATTTCAGGATATAAGAAAAATTCAATAATCGTTTTTATAGAAATTCATATGTTAAATTTTATTATTATTCAGATACATCAACTAATCGAACAAAGTACTAATCAATGATACAACAAATGGTCTTATATACATTATTTTGATGGTTTTTTGAAGAGTAATTTATTTAATTCAATAACGTGAAATATAACATCATTATAGAGCTCGATTTGGAATTTTGAAATAGAAATTTTGATGTCTACGAAAATTATTTCTTTTCTTTTTTAAGGTTACACTATATTGATTGAATTTTTCGGTCTAAAAACCCCTTTTCATTTGAGATGCTGTAATTTCAGGAATTTTCTTGATCAGAAAAGCATTTCTCAAGCATGTATTCAAATGAATTTTATCCTCTTCTTTTGTTTTGTCTTCTTCATATTCAGGTTCTGAGTTCATATTCACAATAACTGAATCATTTTTCATTTTAATGTTGTGTTTTTCTGCATCACAAATTTTTCCGCGATACGGCTCAGTTGTAGATTTCTCAGATTTCCAACTGATATTTGACACATCCCTTAACTCGCCATTTTGAATATCTTTCACTTCGTTAACTATTATCTTGATCAGTGAAGTATTCCTTATGTTCAGTTTATGATTTTTCAATTTCCTCAATCCCGATTTCAAAATCACCTTTTCATTCATTATGTTCATGTTTTGAATTGTTCAATTACGAAAAAGATTGAAATTATTCACTATGCAAACACGTTATTCACAGAATGCCTTTCACGAAAATACTGAGGTAAATTTTAAGTTTCAGGCAACTTATATATATATCTCTTCTTTCTATAATCACTCAATAAGAGAAAGTCATCAAATATGCATTAGCTCCAATTGGTGGAAATAGGAATGTTATCTCTTCAATTGAAAATGTGGTGCGATAACAAAATTCTTGATGGTTGCAGATAAATTTCTTCGAATGTGATATGCAACATCTGTTGAAAGAATTTATTGAGTATAATTTTTTATAACTGTAATGGGTTTGTTCATTCACCGTCCTATTTGTGTTGTTATTTAATTTTTTTTTTGTTTCATATAATTTTTGTTATTGTTTTACGTCCCATCATTTCAGGATATAAGAAAAATTCAATAATCGTTTTTATAGAAATTCATATGTGAAATTTTATTATTATTCAGATACATCAACTAATCGAACAAAGTACTAATCAATGATACAACAAATGGTCTTATATACATTATTTTGATGGTTTTTTGAAGAGTAATTTATTTAATTCAATAAGGTGAAATATAACATCATTATAGAGCTCGATTTGGAATTTTGAAATGGAAATTTTGATGTCTACGAAAATTATTTCTTTTCTTTTTTAAGGTTACACTATATTGATTGAATTTTTCGGTCTTAAAACACTTTTTCATTTGAGATGCTGTTATTTCAAGAATTTTTCTGATCAGAAAAGCATTTCTCAAGCATGTATTCAAATGAATTTTATCCTCTTCTTTTGTTTTGTCTTCTTCATATTCAGGTTCTGAGTTCATATTCACAATAACTGAATCATTTTTCATTTTGATGTTATGTTTTTCTGCATCACAAATTTTTTCGCGATACAGCTCAGTTGTAGATTTCTCAGATTTCCAACTGATATTTGACACTTCCCTTAACTCGCCATTTTGAATATCTTTCACTTCGTTAACTATTATCTTGATCAGTGAAGTATTCCTTATGTTCAGTTTATGATTTTTCAATTTCCTCAATCCCGATTTCAAAATCACCTTTTCATTCATTATGTTCATGTTTTGAATTGTTCAATTACGAAAAAGATTGAAATTATTCACTATGCAAACACGTTATTCACAGAATGCCTTTCACGAAAATACTGAGGTAAATTTTAAGTTTCAGGCAACTTATATATATATCTCTTCTTTCTATAATCACTCAATAAGAGAAAGTCATCAAATATGCATTAGCTCCAATTGGTGGAAATAGGAATGTTATCTCTTCAATTGAAAATGTGGTGCGATAACAAAATTCTTGATGGTTGCAGATAAATTTCTTCGAATGTGATATGCAACATCTGTTGAAAGAATTTATTGAGTATAATTTTTTATAACTGTAATGGGTTTGTTCATTCACCGTCCTATTTGTGTTGTTATTTAATTTTTTTTTTGTTTCATATAATTTTTGTTATTGTTTTACGTCCCATCATTTCAGGATATAAGAAAAATTCAATAATCGTTTTTATATAAATTCATATGTTAAATTCTATTATTATTCAGATACATCAACTAATCGAACAAAGTACTAATCAATGATACAACAAATGGTCTTATATACATTATTTTGATGGTTTTTTGAAGAGTAATTTATTTTATTCAATAACGTGAAATATAACATCATTATAGAGCTCGATTTGGAATTTTGAAATAGAAATTTTGATGTCTACGAAAATTATTTCTCTTCTTTTTTAAGGTTACACTATATTGATTGAATTTTTCGGTCTTAAAACACTTTTTCATTTGAGATGCTGTTATTTCAAGAATTTTTCTGATCAGAAAAGCATTTCTCAAGCATGTATTCAAATGAATTTTATCCTCTTCTTTTGTTTTGTCTTCTTCATATTCAGCTTCTGAGTTCATATTCACAATAACTGAATCATTTTTCATTTTGATGTTATGTTTTTCTGCATCACAAATTTTTCCGCGATACGGCTCAGTTGTAGATTTCTCAGATTTCCAACTGATATTTGATACATCCCTTAACTCGCTATTTTGAATATCTTTCACTTCGTTAACTATTTTCTTGATCAGTAAAGTATTCCTTATGTTCAGTTTATGATTTTTCAATTTCCTCAATCCCGATTTCAGAATCACCTTTTCATTCATTATGTTCATGTTTTGAATTGTTCAATTACGAAAAAGATTGAAATTATTCACTATGCAAACACGTTATTCACAGAATGCCTTTCAGGAAAATACTGAGGTAATTTTTGAGTTTCAGGCAACTTATATATATCTCTTCTTTCTATAATGACTCAATAAGAGAAAGTCATCAAATATGCATTAGCTCCAATTGGTGGAAATAGGAATGTTATCTCTTCAATTGAAAATGTGGTGCGATAACAAAATTCTTGATGGTTGCAGATAAATTTCTTCGAATGTGATATGCAACATCTGTTGAAAGAATTTATTGAGTATAATTTTTTATAACTGTAATGGGTTTGTTCATTCACCGTCCTATTTGTGTTGTTATTTAATTTTTTTTTGTTTCATATGATTTTTGTTATTGTTTTACGTCCCATCATTTCAGGGTATAAGAAAAATTCAATAATCGTTTTTATGGAAATTCATATGTTAAATTTTATTATTATTCAGATACATCAACTAATCGAACAAAGTACTAATCAATGATACAACAAATGGTCTTATTAACATTATTTTGATGGTTTTTTGAAGAGTAATTTATTTTATTCAATAACGTGAAATATAACATCATTATAGAGCTCGATTTGGAATTTTGAAATAGAAATTTTGATGTCCACGAAAATTATTTCTTTTCTTTTTTAAGGTTACACTATATTGATTGAATTTTTCGGTCTTAAAACCCTTTTTCATTTGAGATGCTGTAATTTCAAGAATTTTCTTGATCAGAAAAGCATTTCTCAAGCATGTATTCAAATGAATTTTATCCTTTTCTTTTGTTTTGTCTTCTTCATATTCAGGTTCTGAGTTCATATTCACAATAACTGAATCATTTTTCATTTTAATGTTCTGTTTTTCTGCATCACAAATTTTTTCGCGATACGGCTCAGTTGTAGATTTCTCAGATTTCCAACTGATATTTGACACATCCCTTAACTAGCCATTTTGAATATCTTTCACTTCGTTAACTATTTTCTTGATCAGTAAAGTATTTATTATGTTCAGTTTATGATTTTTCAATTTCCTCAATCCTGATTTCAAAATCACCTTTTCATTCATTATGTTCATGTTTTGAATTGTTCAATTACGAAAAAGATTGAAATTATTCACTATGCAAACACGTTATTCACAGAATGCCTTTCACGAAAATACTGAGGTAATTTTTAAGTTTCAGTCAACTTATATATATCTCTTCTTTCTATAATGACTCAATAAGAGAAAGTCATCAAATATGCATTAGCAACAATTGGTGGAAATAAGAATGTTATATCTACAATTGAAAATGTGGTGCGATAACAAAATTCTTGATGGTTGCAGATAAATTTCTTCGAATGTGATATGCAACATCTGTTGAAAGAATTTATTGAGTATAATTTTTTATAACTGTAATGGGTTTGTTCATTCACCGTCCTATTCGTGTTGTTATTTAATTTTTTTTTTTGTTTCATATAATTTTTGTTATTGTTTTACGTCCCATCATTTCAGGATATAAGAAAAATTCAATAATCGTTATTATAGAAATTCATATGTGAAATTTTATTATTATTCAGATACATCAACTAATCGAACAAAGTACTAATCAATGATACAACAAATGGTCTTATATACATTATTTTGATGGTTTTTTGAAGAGTAATTTATTTAATTCAATAAGGTGAAATATAACATCATTATAGAGCTCGATTTGGGATTTTGAAATAGAAATTTTGATGTCTACGAAAATTATTTCTTTTCTTTTTTAAGGTTACACTATATTGATTGAATTTTTCGGTCTTAAAACCCTTTTTCATTTGAGATGCTGTTATTTCAAGAATTTTTCTGATCAGAAAAGCATTTCTCAAGCATGTATTCAAATGAATTTTATCCTCTTCTTTTGTTTTGTCTTCTTCATATTCAGGTTCTGAGTTCATATTCACAATAACTGAATCATTTTTCATTTTGATGTTATGTTTTTCTGCATCACAAATTTTTCCGCGAAACGGCTCAGTTGTAGATTTCTCAGATTTCCAACTGATATTTGACACTTCCCTTAACTCGCCATTTTGAATATCTTTCACTTCGTTAACTATTTTCTTGATCAGTAAAGTATTCCTTATGTTCAGTTTATGATTTTTCAATTTCCTCAATCCCGATTTCAGAATCACCTTTTCATTCATTATGTTCATGTTTTGAATTGTTCAATTACGAAAAAGATTGAAATTATTCACTATGCAAACACGTTATTCACAGAATGCCTTTCACGAAAATACTGAGGTAATTTTTGAGTTTCAGGCAACTTATATATATCTCTTCTTTCTATAATGACTCAATAAGAGAAAGTCATCAAATATGCATTAGCTCCAATTGGTGGAAATAGGAATGTTATCTCTTCAATTGAAAATGTGGTGCGATAACAAAATTCTTGATGGTTGCAGATAAATTTCTTCGAATGTGATATGCAACATCTGTTGAAAGAATTTATTGAGTATAATTATTTATAACTGTAATGGGTTTGTTCATTCACCGTCCTATTTGTGTTGTTATTTAATCTTTTTTTTTGTTTCATATGATTTTTGTTATTGTTTTACGTCCCATCATTTCAGGATATAAGAAAAATTCAATAATCGTTTTTATAGAAATTCATATGTTAAATTTTATTATTATTCAGATACATCAACTAATCGAACAAAGTACTAATCAATGATACAACAAATGGTCTTATATACATTATTTTGATGGTTTTTTGAAGAGTAATTTATTTAATTCAATAACGTGAAATATAACATCATTATAGAGCTCGATTTGGAATTTTGAAATAGAAATTTTGATGTCTACGAAAATTATTTCTTTTCTTTTTTAAGGTTACACTATATTGATTGAATTTTTCGGTCTAAAAACCCCTTTTCATTTGAGATGCTGTAATTTCAGGAATTTTCTTGATCAGAAAAGCATTTCTCAAGCATGTATTCAAATGAATTTTATCCTCTTCTTTTGTTTTGTCTTCTTCATATTCAGGTTCTGAGTTCATATTCACAATAACTGAATCATTTTTCATTTTAATGTTGTGTTTTTCTGCATCACAAATTTTTCCGCGATACGGCTCAGTTGTAGATTTCTCAGATTTCCAACTGATATTTGACACATCCCTTAACTCGCCATTTTGAATATCTTTCACTTCGTTAACTATTATCTTGATCAGTGAAGTATTCCTTATGTTCAGTTTATGATTTTTCAATTTCCTCAATCCCGATTTCAAAATCACCTTTTCATTCATTATGTTCATGTTTTGAATTGTTCAATTACGAAAAAGATTGAAATTATTCACTATGCAAACACGTTATTCACAGAATGCCTTTCACGAAAATACTGAGGTAAATTTTAAGTTTCAGGCAACTTATATATATATCTCTTCTTTCTATAATCACTCAATAAGAGAAAGTCATCAAATATGCATTAGCTCCAATTGGTGGAAATAGGAATGTTATCTCTTCAATTGAAAATGTGGTGCGATAACAAAATTCTTGATGGTTGCAGATAAATTTCTTCGAATGTGATATGCAACATCTGTTGAAAGAATTTATTGAGTATAATTTTTTATAACTGTAATGGGTTTGTTCATTCACCGTCCTATTTGTGTTGTTATTTAATTTTTTTTTGTTTCATATAATTTTTGTTATTGTTTTACGTCCCATCATTTCAGGATATAAGAAAAATTCAATAATCGTTTTTATAGAAATTCATATGTGAAATTTTATTATTATTCAGATACATCAACTAATCGAACAAAGTACTAATCAATGATACAACAAATGGTCTTATATACATTATTTTGATGGTTTTTTGAAGAGTAATTTATTTAATTCAATAAGGTGAAATATAACATCATTATAGAGCTCGATTTGGAATTTTGAAATGGAAATTTTGATGTCTACGAAAATTATTTCTTTTCTTTTTTAAGGTTACACTATATTGATTGAATTTTTCGGTCTTAAAACACTTTTTCATTTGAGATGCTGTTATTTCAAGAATTTTTCTGATCAGAAAAGCATTTCTCAAGCATGTATTCAAATGAATTTTATCCTCTTCTTTTGTTTTGTCTTCTTCATATTCAGGTTCTGAGTTCATATTCACAATAACTGAATCATTTTTCATTTTGATGTTATGTTTTTCTGCATCACAAATTTTTTCGCGATACAGCTCAGTTGTAGATTTCTCAGATTTCCAACTGATATTTGACACTTCCCTTAACTCGCCATTTTGAATATCTTTCACTTCGTTAACTATTATCTTGATCAGTGAAGTATTCCTTATGTTCAGTTTATGATTTTTCAATTTCCTCAATCCCGATTTCAAAATCACCTTTTCATTCATTATGTTCATGTTTTGAATTGTTCAATTACGAAAAAGATTGAAATTATTCACTATGCAAACACGTTATTCACAGAATGCCTTTCACGAAAATACTGAGGTAAATTTTAAGTTTCAGGCAACTTATATATATATCTCTTCTTTCTATAATCACTCAATAAGAGAAAGTCATCAAATATGCATTAGCTCCAATTGGTGGAAATAGGAATGTTATCTCTTCAATTGAAAATGTGGTGCGATAACAAAATTCTTGATGGTTGCAGATAAATTTCTTCGAATGTGATATGCAACATCTGTTGAAAGAATTTATTGAGTATAATTTTTTATAACTGTAATGGGTTTGTTCATTCACCGTCCTATTTGTGTTGTTATTTAATTTTTTTTTTTGTTTCATATAATTTTTGTTATTGTTTTACGTCCCATCATTTCAGGATATAAGAAAAATTCAATAATCGTTTTTATATAAATTCATATGTTAAATTCTATTATTATTCAGATACATCAACTAATCGAACAAAGTACTAATCAATGATACAACAAATGGTCTTATATACATTATTTTGATGGTTTTTTGAAGAGTAATTTATTTTATTCAATAACGTGAAATATAACATCATTATAGAGCTCGATTTGGAATTTTGAAATAGAAATTTTGATGTCTACGAAAATTATTTCTCTTCTTTTTTAAGGTTACACTATATTGATTGAATTTTTTGGTCTTAAAACCCTTTTTCATTTGAGATGCTGTAATTTCAAGAATTTTTTTGATCAGAAAAGCATTTCTCAAGCATGTATTCAAATGAATTTTATCCTCTTCTTTTGTTTTGTCTTCTTCATATTCAGGTTCTGAGTTCATATTCACAATAACTGAATCATTTTTCATTTTAATGTTCTGTTTTTCTGCATCACAAATTTTTCCGCGATACGGCTCAGTTGTAGATTTCTCAGATTTCCAACTGATATTTGACACATCCCTTAACTCGCCATTTTGAATATCTTTCACTTCGTTAACTATTTTCTTGATCAGTAAAGTATTTCTTATGTTCAGTTTATGATTTTTCAATTTCCTCAATTCTGATTTCATAATCACCCTTTCATTCATTATGTTCATGTTTTGAATTGTTCAATTACGAAAAAGATTGAAATTATTCACTATGCAAACACGTTATTCACAGAATGCCTTTCACGAAAATACTGAGGTAATTTTTAAGTTTCAGGCAACTTATATATATATATATCTCTTCTTTCTATAATGACTCAAAAAGAGAAAGTCATCAAATATGCATTAGCTCCAATTGGTGGAAATAGGAATGTTATATCTACAATTGAAAATGTGGTGCGATAACAAAATTCTTGATGGTTGCAGATAAATTTCTTCGAATGTGATATGCAACATCTGTTGGAAGAATTTATTGAGTATAATTTTTTATAACTGTAATGGGTTTGTTCATTCACCGTCCTATTTGTGTTGTTATTTAATTTTTTTTTTTGTTTCATATAATTTTTGTTATTGTTTTACGTCCCATCATTTCAGGATATAAGAAAAATTCAATAATCGTTTTTAAAGAAATTCATATGTTAAATTTTATTATTATTCAGATACATCAACTAATCGAACAAAGTACTAATCAATGATACAACAAATGGTCTTATATACATTATTTTGATGGTTTTTTGAAGAGTAATTTATTTAATTCAATAACGTGAAATATAACATCATTATAGAGCTCGATTTGGAATTTTGAAATAGAAATTTTGATGTCTACGAAAATTATTTCTTTTCTTTTTTAAGGTTACACTATATTGATTGAATTTTTCGGTCTTAAAACCCCTTTTCATTTGAGATGCTTTAATTTCAGGAATTTTCTTGATCAGAAAAGCATTTCTCAAGCATGTATTCAAATGAATTTTATCCTCTTCTTTTGTTTTGTCTTCTTCATATTCAGGTTCTGAGTTCATATTCACAATAACTGAATCATTTTTCATTTTAATGTTGTGTTTTTCTGCATCACAAATTTTTCCGCGATACGGCTCAGTTGTAGATTTCTCAGATTTCCAACTGATATTTGACACATCCCTTAACTCGCCATTTTGAATATCTTTCACTTCGTTAACTATTTTCTTGATCAGTAAAGTATTTCTTATGTTCAGTTTATGATTTTTCAATTTCCTCAATTCTGATTTCAAAATCACCCTTTCATTCATTATGTTCATGTTTTGAATTGTTCAATTACGAAAAAGATTGAAATTATTCACTATGCAAACACGTTATTCACAGAATGCCTTTCACGAAAATACTGAGGTAATTTTTAAGTTTCAGGCAACTTATATATATATATATCTCTTCTTTCTATAATGACTCAAAAAGAGAAAGTCATCAAATATGCATTAGCTCCAATTGGTGGAAATAGGAATGTTATATCTACAATTGAAAATGTGGTGCGATAACAAAATTCTTGATGGTTGCAGATAAATTTCTTCGAATGTGATATGCAACATCTGTTGGAAGAATTTATTGAGTATAATTTTTTATAACTGTAATGGGTTTGTTCATTCACCGTCCTATTTGTGTTGTTATTTAATTTTTTTTTTTGTTTCATATAATTTTTGTTATTGTTTTACGTCCGATCATTTCAGGATATAAGAAAAATTCAATAATCGTTTTTAAAGAAATTCATATGTTAAATTTTATTATTATTCAGATACATCAACTAATCGAACAAAGTACTAATCAATGATACAACAAATGGTCTTATATACATTATTTTGATGGATTTTTGAAGAGTAATTTATTTAATTCAATAACGTGAAATATAACATCATTATAGAGCTCGATTTGGAATTTTGAAATAGAAATTTTGATGTCTACGAAAATTATTTCTTTTCTTTTTTAAGGTTACGCTATATTCATTGAATTTTTCGGTCTTAAAACCCTTTTTCATTTGAGATGCTGTAATTTCAAGAATTTTCTTGATCAGAAAAGCATTTCTCAAGCATGTATTCAAATGAATTTTATCCTCTTCTTTTGTTTTGTCTTCTTCATATTCAGGTTCTGAGTTCATATTCACAATAACTGAATCATTTTTCATTTTAATGTTGTGTTTTTCTGCATCACAAATTTTTCCGCGATACGGCTCAGTTGTAGATTTCTCAGATTTCCAACTGATATTTGACACATCCCTTAACTCGCCATTTTGAATATCTTTCACTTCGTTAACTATTTTCTTGATCAGTAAAGTATTTCTTATGTTCAGTTTATGATTTTTCAATTTCCTCAATTCTGATTTCAAAATCACCCTTTCATTCATTATGTTCATGTTTTGAATTGTTCAATTACGAAAAAGATTGAAATTATTCACTCTGCAAACACGTTATTCACAGAATGCCTTTCACGAAAATACTGAGGTAATTTTTAAGTTTCAGGCAACTTATATATATATCTCTTCTTTCTATAATGACTCAAAAAGAGAAAGTCATCAAATATGCATTAGCTTCAATTGGTTGAAATAGGAATGTTATATCTACAATTGAAAATGTGGTGCGATAACAAAATTCTTGATGGTTGCAGATAAATTTCTTCGAATGTGATATGCAACATCTGTTGGAAGAATATATTGAGTATAATTTTTTATAACTGTAATGGGTTTGTTCATTCACCGTCCTATTTGTGTTGTTATTTAATTTTTTTTTTGTTTCATATAATTTTTGTTATTGTTTTACGTCCCATCATTTCAGGATATAAGAAAAATTCAATAATCGTTTTTAAAGAAATTCATATGTTAAATTTTATTATTATTCAGATACATCAACTAATCGAACAAAGTACTAATCAATGATACAACAAATGGTCTTATATACATTATTTTGATGGATTTTTGAAGAGTAATTTATTTAATTCAATAACGTGAAATATAACATCATTATAGAGCTCGATTTGGAATTTTGAAATAGAAATTTTGATGTCTACGAAAATTATTTCTTTTCTTTTTTAAGGTTACACTATATTGATTGAATTTTTCGGTCTTAAAACCCCTTTTCATTTGAGATGCTGTAATTTCAGGAATTTTCTTGATCAGAAAAGCATTTCTCAAGCATGTATTCAAATGAATTTTATCCTCTTCTTTTGTTTTGTCTTCTTCATATTCAGGTTCTGAGTTCATATTCACAATAACTGAATCATTTTTCATTTTAATGTTGTGTTTTTCTGCATCACAAATTTTTCCGCGATACGGCTCAGTTGTAGATTTCTCAGATTTCCAACTGATATTTGACACATCCCTTAACTCGCCATTTTGAATATCTTTCACTTCGTTAACTATTTTCTTGATCAGTAAAGTATTTCTTATGTTCAGTTTATGATTTTTCAATTTCCTCAATTCTGATTTCAAAATCACCCTTTCATTCATTATGTTCATGTTTTGAATTGTTCAATTACGAAAAAGATTGAAATTATTCACTATGCAAACACGTTATTCACAGAATGCCTTTCACGAAAATACTGAGGTAATTTTTAAGTTTCAGGCAACTTATATATATATATATCTCTTCTTTCTATAATGACTCAAAAAGAGAAAGTCATCAAATATGCATTAGCTCCAATTGGTGGAAATAGGAATGTTATATCTACAATTGAAAATGTGGTGCGATAACAAAATTCTTGATGGTTGCAGATAAATTTCTTCGAATGTGATATGCAACATCTGTTGGAAGAATTTATTGAGTATAATTTTTTATAACTGTAATGGGTTTGTTCATTCACCGTCCTATTTGTGTTGTTATTTAATTTTTTTTTTGTTTCATATAATTTTTGTTATTGTTTTACGTCCGATCATTTCAGGATATAAGAAAAATTCAATAATCGTTTTTAAAGAAATTCATATGTTAAATTTTATTATTATTCAGATACATCAACTAATCGAACAAAGTACTAATCAATGATACAACAAATGGTCTTATATACATTATTTTGATGGATTTTTGAAGAGTAATTTATTTAATTCAATAACGTGAAATATAACATCATTATAGAGCTCGATTTGGAATTTTGAAATAGAAATTTTGATGTCTACGAAAATTATTTCTTTTCTTTTTTAAGGTTACGCTATATTGATTGAATTTTTCGGTCTTAAAACCCTTTTTCATTTGAGATGCTGTAATTTCAAGAATTTTCTTGATCAGAAAAGCATTTCTCAAGCATGTATTCAAATGAATTTTATCCTCTTCTTTTGTTTTGTCTTCTTCATATTCCGGTTCTGAGTTCATATTCACAATAACTGAATCATTTTTCATTTTAATGTTGTGTTTTTCTGCATCACAAATTTTTCCGCGATACGGCTCAGTTGTAGATTTCTCAGATTTCCAACTGATATTTGACACATCCCTTAACTCGCCATTTTGAATATCTTTCACTTCGTTAACTATTTTCTTGATCAGTAAAGTATTTCTTATGTTCAGTTTATGATTTTTCAATTTCCTCAATTCTGATTTCAAAATCACCCTTTCATTCATTATGTTCATGTTTTGAATTGTTCAATTACGAAAAAGATTGAAATTATTCACTCTGCAAACACGTTATTCACAGAATGCCTTTCACGAAAATACTGAGGTAATTTTTAAGTTTCAGGCAACTTATATATATATCTCTTCTTTCTATAATGACTCAAAAAGAGAAAGTCATCAAATATGCATTAGCTTCAATTGGTTGAAATAGGAATGTTATATCTACAATTGAAAATGTGGTGCGATAACAAAATTTTTGATGGTTGCAGATAAATTTCTTCGAATGTGATATGCAACATCTGTTGGAAGAATATATTGAGTATAATTTTTTATAACTGTAATGGGTTTGTTCATTCACCGTCCTATTTGTGTTGTTATTTAATTTTTTTTTTGTTTCATATAATTTTTGTTATTGTTTTACGTCCCATCATTTCAGGATATAAGAAAAATTCAATAATCGTTTTTAAAGAAATTCATATGTTAAATTTTATTATTATTCAGATACATCAACTAATCGAACAAAGTACTAATCAATGATACAACAAATGGTCTTATATACATTATTTTGATGGATTTTTGAAGAGTAATTTATTTAATTCAATAACGTGAAATATAACATCATTATAGAGCTCGATTTGGAATTTTGAAATAGAAATTTTGATGTCTACGAAAATTATTTCTTTTCTTTTTTAAGGTTACGCTATATTGATTGAATTTTTCGGTCTTAAAACCCTTTTTCATTTGAGATGCTGTAATTTCAAGAATTTTCTTGATCAGAAAAGCATTTCTCAAGCATGTATTCAAATGAATTTTATCCTCTTCTTTTGTTTTGTCTTCTTCATATTCAGGTTCTGAGTTCGTATTCACAATAACTGAATCATTTTTCATTTTAATGTTGTGTTTTTCTGCATCACAAATTTTTCCGCGATACGGCTCAGTTGTAGATTTCTCAGATTTCCAACTGATATTTGACACATCCCTTAACTCGCCATTTTGAATATCTTTCACTTCGTTAACTATTTTCTTGATCAGTAAAGTATTTCTTATGTTCAGTTTATGATTTTTCAATTTCCTCAATTCTAATTTCAAAATCACCCTTTCATTCATTATGTTCATGTTTTGAATTGTTCAATTACGAAAAAGATTGAAATTATTCACTCTGCAAACACGTTATTCACAGAATGCCTTTCACGAAAATACTGAGGTAATTTTTAAGTTTCAGGCAACTTATATATATATCTCTTCTTTCTATAATGACTCAAAAAGAGAAAGTCATCAAATATGCATTAGCTCCAATTGGTGGAAATAGGAATGTTATATCTACAATTGAAAATGTGGTGCGATAACAAAATTCTTGATGGTTGCAGATAAATTTCTTCGAATGTGATATGCAACATCTGTTGGAAGAATTTATTGAGTATAATTTTTTATAACTGTAATGGGTTTGTTCATTCACCGTCCTATTTGTGTTGTTATTTAATTTTTTTTTTGTTTTATATAATTTTTGTTATTGTTTTACGTCCCATCATTTCAGGATATAAGAAAAATTCAATAATCGTTTTTAAAGAAATTCATATGTTAAATTTTATTATTATTCAGATACATCAACTAATAGAACAAAGTACTAATCAATGATACAACAAATGGTCTTATATACATTATTTTGATGGTTTTTTGAAGAGTAATTTATTTAATTCAATAACGTGAAATATAACATCATTATAGAGCTCGATTTGGAATTTTGAAATAGAAATTTTGATGTCTACGAAAATTATTTCTTTTCTTTTTTAAGGTTACGCTATATTGATTGAATTTTTCGGTCTTAAAACCCTTTTTCATTTGAGATGCAGTAATTTCAAGAATTTTCTTGATCAGAAAAGCATTTCTCAAGCATGTATTCAAATGAATTTTATCCTCTTCTTTTGTTTTGTCTTCTTCATATTCAGGTTCTGAGTTCATATTCACAATAACTGAATCATTTTTCATTTTAATGTTGTGTTTTTCTGCATCACAAATTTTTCCGCGATACGGCTCAGTTGTAGATTTCTCAGATTTCCAACTGATATTTGACACATCCCTTAACTCGCCATTTTGAATATCTTTCACTTCGTTAACTATTTTCTTGATCAGTAAAGTATTCCTTATGTTCAGTTTATGATTTTTCAATTTCCTCAATCCCGATTTCAAAATCACCTTTTCATTCATTATGTTCATGTTTTGAATTGTTCAATTACGAAAAAGATTGAAATTATTCACTATGCAAACACGTTATTCACAGAATGCCTTTCACGAAAATACTGAGGTAATTTTTAAGTTTTAGGCAACTTATATATATCTCTTCTTTCTATAATGACTCAATAAGAGAAAGTCATCAAATATGCATTAGCTCCAATTGGTGGAAATAGGAATGTTATCTCTTCAATTGAAAATGTGGTGCGATAACAAAATTCTTGATGGTTGCAGATAAATTTCTTCGAATGTGATATGCAACATCTGTTGAAAGAATTTATTGAGTATAATTTTTTATAACTGTAATGGGTTTGTTCATTCACCGTCCTATTTGTGTTGTTATTTAATTTTTTTTTTGTTTCATATAATTTTTGTTATTGTTTTACGTCCCATCATTTCAGGATATAAGAAAAATTCAATAATCGTTTTTATAGAAATTCATATGTTAAATTCTATTATTATTCAGATACACCAACTAATCGAACAAAGTACTAATCAATGATACAACAAATGGTCTTATATACATTATTTTGATGGTTTTTTGAAGAGTAATTTATTTAATTCAATAACGTGAAATATAACATCATTATAGAGCTCGATTTGGAATTTTGAAATAGAAATTTTGATGTCTACGAAAATTATTTCTTTTCTTTTTTAAGGTTACACTATATTGATTGAATTTTTTGGTCTTAAAACCCTTTTTCATTTGAGATGCTGTAATTTCAAGAATTTTCTTGATCAGAAAAGCATTTCTCAAGCATGTATTCAAATGAATTTTATCCTCTTCTTTTGTTTTGTCTTCTTCATATTCAGGTTCTGAGTTCATATTCACAATAACTGAATCATTTTTCATTTTAATGTTCTGTTTTTCTGCATCACAAATTTTTCCGCGATACGGCTCAGTTGTAGATTTTTCAGATTTCCAACTGATATTTGACACATCCCTTAACTCGCCATTTTGAATATCTTTCACTTCGTTAACTATTTTCTTGATCAGTAAAGTATTTCTTATGTTCAGTTTATGATTTTTCAATTTCCTCAATTCTGATTTCAAAATCACCCTTTCATTCATTATGTTCATGTTTTGAATTGTTCAATTACGAAAAAGATTGAAATTATTCACTATGCAAACACGTTATTCATAGAATGCCTTTCACGAAAATACTGAGGTAATTTTTAAGTTTCAGGCAACTTATATATATCTCTTCTTTCTATAATGATTCAATAAGAGAAAGTCATCAAATATGCATTAGCTCCAATTGGTGGAAATAGGAATGTTATCTCTTCAATTGAAAATGTGGTGCGATAACAAAATTCTTGATGGTTGCAGATAAACTTCTTCGAATGTGATATGCAACATCTGTTGAAAGAATTTATTGAGTAAATTTTTTATAACTGTAATGGGTTTCTTCATTCACCGTCCTATTTGTGTTGTTATTTAATTTTTTTTTTATGTTTCATATAATTTTTGTTATTGTTTTACGTCCCATCATTTCAGGATATAAGAAAGATTCAATAATCGTTTTTATAGAAATTCATATGTTAAATTCTATTATTATTCAGATACATCAACTGATCGAACAAAGTACTAATCAATGATACAACAAATGGTCTTATATACATTATTTTGATGGTTTTTTGAAGAGTAATTTATTTAATTCAATAACGTGAAATATAACATCATTATAGAGCTCGATTTGGAATTTTGAAATAGAAATTTTGATGTCTATGTAAATTATTTCTTTTCTTTTTTAAGGTTACACTATATTGATTGAATTTTTCGGTCTTAAAACCCCTTTTCATTTGAGATGCTGTAATTTCAAGAATTTTCTTGATCAGAAAAGCATTTCTCAAGCATGTATTCAAATGAATTTTATCCTCTCCTTTTGTTTTGTCTTCTTCATATTCAGGTTCTGAGTTCAAATTCACAATAACTGAATCATTTTTCATTTTAATGTTGTGTTTTTCTGCATCACAAATTTTTCCGCGATACGGCTCAGTTGTAGTCTTCTCAGATTTCCAACTGATATTTGACACATCCCTTAACTCGCCATTTTGAATATCTTTCACTTCGTTAACTATTTTCTTGATCAGTAAAGTATTCCTTATGTTCAGTTTATGATTTTTCAATTTCCTCAATCCCGATTTCAAAATCACCTTTTCATTCATT
The DNA here is from genome assembly GCF_914767665.1 of Harmonia axyridis. Taxonomy (NCBI): domain Eukaryota; kingdom Metazoa; phylum Arthropoda; class Insecta; order Coleoptera; family Coccinellidae; genus Harmonia; species Harmonia axyridis. Next base: position 50,769,926 of record NC_059502.1, on the reverse strand, counting down.
ATGTTCATGTTTTGAATTGTTCAATTACGAAAAAGATTGAAATTATTCACTATGCAAACACGTTATTCACAGAATGCCTTTCACGAAAATACTGAGGTAATTTTTAAGTTTCAGGCAACTTATATATATATCTCTTCTTTCTATAATGACTCAATAAGAGAAAGTCATCAAATATGCATTAGCTCCAATTGGTGGAAATAGGAATGTTATCTCTTCAATTGAAAATGTGGTGCGATAACAAAATTCTTGATGGTTGCGGATAAATTTCTTCGAATGTGATATGCAACATCTGTTGAAAGAATTTATTGAGTATAATTTTTTATAACTGTAATGGGTTTGTTCATTCACCGTCCTATTTGTGTTGTTATTTAATTTTTTTTTTGTTTCATATAATTTTTGTTATTGTTTTACGTCCCATCATTTCAGGATATAAGAAAAATTCAATAATCGTTGTTATAGAAATTCATATGTTAAATTTTATTATTATTCAGATACATCAACTAATCGAACAAAGTACTAATCAATGATACAACAAATGGTCTTATATACATTATTTTGATGGTTTTTTGAAGAGTAATTTATTTAATTCAATAACGTGAAATATAACATCATTATAGAGCTCGATTTGGAATTTTGAAATAGAAATTTTGATGTCTACGGAAATTATTTCTTTTCTTTTTTAAGGTTACACTATATTGATCGAATTTTTCGGTCTTAAAACCCTTTTTCATTTGAGATGCTGTAATTTCAAGAATTTTCTTGATCAGAAAAGCATTTCTCAAGCATGTATTCAAATGAATTTTATCCTCTTCTTTTGTTTTGTCTTCTTCATATTCAGGTTCTGAGTTCATATTCACATTAACTGAATCATTTTTCATTTTAATGTTGTGTTTTTCTGCATCACAAATTTTTCCGCGATACGGCTCAGTTGTAGATTTCTCAGATTTCCAACTGATATTTGACACATCCCTTAACTCGCCATTTTGAATATCTTTCACTTCGTTAACTATTTTCTTGATCAGTAAAGTTTTCCTTATGTTCAGTTTATGATTTTTCAATTTCCTCAATCCCGATTTCAAAATCACCTTTTCATTCATTATGTTCATGTTTTGAATTGTTCAATTTCGAAAAAGATTGAAATTATTCACTATGCAAACACGTTATTCATAGAATGCCTTTCACGAAAATACTGAGGTAATTTTTAAGTTTCAGGCAACTTATATATATCTCTTCTTTCTATAATGATTCAATAAGAGAAAGTCATCAAATATGCATTAGCTCCAATTGGTGGAAATAGGAATGTTATCTCTTCAATTGAAAATGTGGTGCGATAACAAAATTCTTGATGGTTGCAGATAAATTTCTTCGAATGTGATATGCAACATCTGTTGAAAGAATTTATTGAGTATAATTTTTTATAACTGTAATGGGTTTGTTCATTCACCGTCCTATTTGTGTTGTCATTTAATTTTTATTTTGTTTCATATAATTTTTGTTATTGTTTTACGTCCCATCATTTCAGGATATAAGAAAAATTCAATAATCGTTGTTATAGAAATTCATATGTTAAATTTTATTATTATTCAGATACATCAACTAATCGAACAAAGTACTAATCAATGATACAACAAATGGTCTTATATACATTATTTTGATGGTTTTTTGAAGAGTAATTTATTTAATTCAATAACGTGAAATATAACATCATTATAGAGCTCGATTTGGAATTTTGAAATAGAAATTTTGATGTCTACGGAAATTATTTCTTTTCTTTTTTAAGGTTACACTATATTGATCGAATTTTTCGGTCTTAAAACCCTTTTTCATTTGAGATGCTGTAATTTCAAGAATTTTCTTGATCAGAAAAGCATTTCTCAAGCATGTATTCAAATGAATTTTATCCTCTTCTTTTGTTTTGTCTTCTTCATATTCAGGTTCTGAGTTCATATTCACATTAACTGAATCATTTTTCATTTTAATGTTGTGTTTTTCTGCATCACAAATTTTTCCGCGATACGGCTCAGTTGTAGATTTCTCAGATTTCCAACTGATATTTGACACATCCCTTAACTCGCCATTTTGAATATCTTTCACTTCGTTAACTATTTTCTTGATCAGTAAAGTTTTCCTTATGTTCAGTTTATGATTTTTCAATTTCCTCAATCCCGATTTCAAAATCACCTTTTCATTCATTATGTTCATGTTTTGAATTGTTCAATTTCGAAAAAGATTGAAATTATTCACTATGCAAACACGTTATTCATAGAATGCCTTTCACGAAAATACTGAGGTAATTTTTAAGTTTCAGGCAACTTATATATATCTCTTCTTTCTATAATGATTCAATAAGAGAAAGTCATCAAATATGCATTAGCTCCAATTGGTGGAAATAGGAATGTTATCTCTTCAATTGAAAATGTGGTGCGATAACAAAATTCTTGATGGTTGCAGATGAATTTCTTCGAATGTGATATGCAACATCTGTTGAAAGAATTTATTGAGTATAATTTTTTATAACTGTAATGGGTTTGTTCATTCACCGTCCTATTTGTGTTGTTATTTAATTTTTATTTTGTTTCATATAATTTTTGTTATTGTTTTACGTCCCATCATTTCAGGATATAAGAAAAATTCAATAATCGTTTTTATAGAAATTCATATTTTGAATTTTATTATTATTCAGATACATCAACTAATCGAACAAAGTACTAATCAATGATACAACAAATGGTCTTATATACATTATTTTGATGGTTTTTTGAAGAGTAATTCATTTAATTCAATAACGTGAAATATAACATCATTATAGAGCTCGATTTGGAATTTTGAAATAGAAATTTTGATGTCTACGAAAATTATTTCTTTTCTTTTTTAAGGTTACACTATATTGATTGAATTTTTCGGTCTTAAAACCCTTTTTCATTTGAAATGCTGTAATTTCAAGAATTTTCTTGACAGAAAAGCATTTCTCAAGCATGTATTCAAATGAATTTTATCCTCTTCTTTTGTTTTGTCTTCTTCATATTCAGGTTCTGAGTTCATATTCACAATAACTGAATCAGTTTTCATTTAAATGTTGTGTTTTTCTACATCACAAATTTTTCCGCGATACGGCTCAGTTGTAGATTTCTCAGATTTCCAACTGATATTTGACACATCCCTTAACTCGCCATTTTGAATATCTTTCACTTCGTTAACTATTTTCTTGATCAGTAAAGTATTCTTTATGTTCAGTTTATGATTTTTCAATTTCCTCAATCCCGATTTCAAAATCACCTTTTCATTCATTATGTTCATGTTTTGAATTGTTCAATTACGAAAAAGATTGAAATTATTCACTATGCAAACACGATATTCACAGAATGCCTTTCACGAAAATACTGAGGTAATTTTTAAGTTTCAGGCAACTTATATATATATATCTCTTCTTTCTATAATGACTCAATAAGAGAAAGTCATCAAATATGCATTAGCTCCAATTGGTGGAAATAGGAATGTTATATCTACAATTGAAAATGTGGTGCGATAACAAAATTCTTGATGGTTGCAGATAAATTTCTTCGAATGTGATATGCAACATCTGTTGGAAGAATATATTGAGTATAATTTTTTATAACTGTAATGGGTTTGTTCATTCACCGTCCTATTTGTGTTGTTATTTAATTTTTTTTTTGTTTCATATAATTTTTGTTATTGTTTTACGTCCCATCATTTCAGGATATAAGAAAAATTCAATAATCGTTTTTAAAGAAATTCATATGTTAAATTTTATTATTATTCAGATACATCAACTAATCGAACAAAGTACTAATCAATGATACAACAAATGGTCTTATATACATTATTTTGATGGATTTTTGAAGAGTAATTTATTTAATTCAATAAGGTGAAATATAACATCATTATAGAGCCCGATTTGGAATTTTGAAATAGAAATTTTGATGTCTATGTAAATTATTTCTTTTCTTTTTTAAGGTTACACTATATTGATTGAATTTTTCGGTCTTAAAACCCTTTTTCATTTGAGATGCTGTAATTTCAAGAATTTTCTTGATCAGAAAAGCATTTCTCAAGCATGTATTCAAATGAATTTTATCCTCTTCTTTTGTTTTGTCTTCTTCATATTCAGGTTCTGAGTTCAAATTCACAATAACTGAATCATTTTTCATTTTAATGTTGTGTTTTTCTGCATCACAAATTTTTCCGCGATACGGCTCAGTTGTAGACTTCTCAGATTTCCAACTGATATTTGACACATCCCTTAACTCGCCATTTTGAATATCTTTCACTTCGTTAACTATTTTCTTGATCAGTAAAGTATTCCTCATGTTCAGTTTATGATTTTTCAATTTCCTCAATCCCGATTTCAAAATCACCTTTTCATTCATTATGTTCATGTTTTGAATTGTTCAATTACGAAAAAGATTGAAATTATTCACTATGCAAACACGTTATTCACAGAATGCCTTTCACGAAAATACTGAGGTAATTTTTAAGTTTCAGGCAACTTATATATATATCTCTTCTTTCTATAATGACTCAATAAGAGAAAGTCATCAAATATGCATTAGCTCCAATTGGTGGAAATAGGAATGTTATCTCTTCAATTGAAAATGTGGTGCGATAACAAAATTCTTGATGGTTGCGGATAAATTTCTTCGAATGTGATATGCAACATCTGTTGAAAGAATTTATTGAGTATAATTTTTTATAACTGTAATGGGTTTGTTCATTCACCGTCCTATTTGTGTTGTTATTTAATTTTTTTTTTGTTTCATATAATTTTTGTTATTGTTTTACGTCCCATCATTTCAGGATATAAGAAAAATTCAATAATCGTTGTTATAGAAATTCATATGTTAAATTTTATTATTATTCAGATACATCAACTAATCGAACAAAGTACTAATCAATGATACAACAAATGGTCTTATATACATTATTTTGATGGTTTTTTGAAGAGTAATTTATTTAATTCAATAACGTGAAATATAACATCATTATAGAGCTCGATTTGGAATTTTGAAATAGAAATTTTGATGTCTACGGAAATTATTTCTTTTCTTTTTTAAGGTTACACTATATTGATCGAATTTTTCGGTCTTAAAACCCTTTTTCATTTGAGATGCTGTAATTTCAAGAATTTTCTTGATCAGAAAAGCATTTCTCAAGCATGTATTCAAATGAATTTTATCCTCTTCTTTTGTTTTGTCTTCTTCATATTCAGGTTCTGAGTTCATATTCACATTAACTGAATCATTTTTCATTTTAATGTTGTGTTTTTCTGCATCACAAATTTTTCCGCGATACGGCTCAGTTGTAGATTTCTCAGATTTCCAACTGATATTTGACACATCCCTTAACTCGCCATTTTGAATATCTTTCACTTCGTTAACTATTTTCTTGATCAGTAAAGTATTCCTTATGTTCAGTTTATGATTTTTCAATTTCCTCAATCCCGATTTCAAAATCACCTTTTCATTCATTATGTTCATGTTTTGAATTGTTCAATTTCGAAAAAGATTGAAATTATTCACTATGCAAACACGTTACTCATAGAATGCCTTTCACGAAAATACTGAGGTAATTTTTAAGTTTCAGGCAACTTATATATATCTCTTCTTTCTATAATGATTCAATAAGAGAAAGTCATCAAATATGCATTAGCTCCAATTGGTGGAAATAGGAATGTTATCTCTTCAATTGAAAATGTTGTGCGATAACAAAATTCTTGATGGTTGCAGATAAATTTCTTCGAATGTGATATGCAACATCTGTTGAAAGAATTTATTGAGTATAATTTTTTATAACTGTAATGGGTTTGTTCATTCACCGTCCTATTTGTGTTGTTATTTAATTTTTATTTTGTTTCATATAATTTTTGTTATTGTTTTACGTCCCATCATTTCAGGATATAAGAAAAATTCAATAATCGTTTTTATAGAAATTCATATTTTGAATTTTATTATTATTCAGATACATCAACTAATCGAACAAAGTACTAATCAATGATACAACAAATGGTTTTATATACATTATTTTGATGGTTTTTTGAAGAGTAATTCATTTAATTCAATAACGTGAAATATAACATCATTATAGAGCTCGATTTGGAATTTTGAAATAGAAATTTTGATGTCTACGAAAATTATTTCTTTTCTTTTTTAAGGTTACACTATATTGATTGAATTTTTCGGTCTTAAAACCCTTTTTCATTTGAAATGCTGTAATTTCAAGAATTTTCTTGATCAGAAAAGCATTTCTCAAGCATGTATTCAAATGAATTTTATCCTCTTCTTTTGTTTTGTCTTCTTCATATTCAGGTTCTGAGTTCATATTCACAATAACTGAATCATTTTTCATTTTAATGTTGTGTTTTTCTACATCACAAATTTTTCCGCGATACGGCTCAGTTGTAGATTTCTCAGATTTCCAACTGATATTTGACACATCCCTTAACTCGCCATTTTGAATATCTTTCACTTCGTTAACTATTTTCTTGATCAGTAAAGTATTCCTTATGTTCAGTTTATGATTTTTCAATTTCCTCAATCCCGATTTCAAAATCACCTTTTCATTCATTATGTTCATGTTTTGAATTGTTCAATTACGAAAAAGATTGAAATTATTCACTATGCAAACACGTTATTCACAGAATGCCTTTCACGAAAATACTGAGGTAATTTTTAAGTTTCAGGCAACTTATATATATATATCTCTTCTTTCTATAATGACTCAATAAGAGAAAGTCATCAAATATGCATTAGCTCCAATTGGTGGAAATAGGAATGTTATCTCTTCAATTGAAAATGTGGTGCGATAACAAAATTCTTGATGGTTGCAGATAAATTTCTTCGAATGTGATATGCAACATCTGTTGAAAGAATTTATTGAGCATAATTTTTTATAACTGTAATGGGTTTGTTCATTCACCGTCCTATTTGTGTTGTTATTTAATTTTTTTTTTTGTTTCATATAATTTTTGTTATTGTTTTACGTCCCATCATTTCAGGATATAAGAAAATTTCAATAATCGTTTTTATAGAAATTCATATGTTAAATTTTATTATTATTCAGATACATCAACTAATCGAACAGAGTACTAATCAATGATACAACAAATGGTCTTATATACATTATTTTCATGTTTTTTTGAAGAGTAATTTATTTAATTCAATAACGTGAAATATAACATCATTATAGAGCTCGATTTGGAATTTTGAAATAGAAATTTTGATGTCTACGAAAATTATTTCTTTTCTTTTTTAAGGTTACACTATATTGATTGAATTTTTCGGTCTTAAAACCCTTTTTCATTTGAGATGCTGTAATTTCAAGAATTTTCTTGATCAGAAAAGCATTTCTCAAGCATGTATTCAAATGAATTTTATCCTCTTCTTTTGTTTTGTCTTCTTCATATTCAGGTTCTGAGTTCAAATTCACAATAACTGAATCATTTTTCATTTTAATGTTGTGTTTTTCTGCATCACAAATTTTTCCGCGATACGGCTCAGTTGTAGACTTCTCAGATTTCCAACTGATATTTGACACATCCCTTAACTCGCCATTTTGAATATCTTTCACTTCGTTAACTATTTTCTTGATCAGTAAAGTATTCCTCATGTTCAGTTTATGATTTTTCAATTTCCTCAATCCCGATTTCAAAATCACCTTTTCATTCATTATGTTCATGTTTTGAATTGTTCAATTACGAAAAAGATTGAAATTATTCACTATGCAAACACGTTATTCACAGAATGCCTTTCACGAAAATACTGAGGTAATTTTTAAGTTTCAGGCAACTTATATATATATCTCTTCTTTCTATAATGACTCAATAAGAGAAAGTCATCAAATATGCATTAGCTCCAATTGGTGGAAATAGGAATGTTATCTCTTCAATTGAAAATGTGGTGCGATAACAAAATTCTTGATGGTTGCGGATAAATTTCTTCGAATGTGATATGCAACATCTGTTGAAAGAATTTATTGAGTATAATTTTTTATAACTGTAATGGGTTTGTTCATTCACCGTCCTATTTGTGTTGTTATTTAATTTTTTTTTTGTTTCATATAATTTTTGTTATTGTTTTACGTCCCATCATTTCAGGATATAAGAAAAATTCAATAATCGTTGTTATAGAAATTCATATGTTAAATTTTATTATTATTCAGATACATCAACTAATCGAACAAAGTACTAATCAATGATACAACAAATGGTCTTATATACATTATTTTGATGGTTTTTTGAAGAGTAATTTATTTAATTCAATAACGTGAAATATAACATCATTATAGAGCTCGATTTGGAATTTTGAAATAGAAATTTTGATGTCTACGGAAATTATTTCTTTTCTTTTTTAAGGTTACACTATATTGATCGAATTTTTCGGTCTTAAAACCCTTTTTCATTTGAGATGCTGTAATTTCAAGAATTTTCTTGATCAGAAAAGCATTTCTCAAGCATGTATTCAAATGAATTTTATCCTCTTCTTTTGTTTTGTCTTCTTCATATTCAGGTTCTGAGTTCATATTCACATTAACTGAATCATTTTTCATTTTAATGTTGTGTTTTTCTGCATCACAAATTTTTCCGCGATACGGCTCAGTTGTAGATTTCTCAGATTTCCAACTGATATTTGACACATCCCTTAACTCGCCATTTTGAATATCTTTCACTTCGTTAACTATTTTCTTGATCAGTAAAGTATTCCTTATGTTCAGTTTATGATTTTTCAATTTCCTCAATCCCGATTTCAAAATCACCTTTTCATTCATTATGTTCATGTTTTGAATTGTTCAATTTCGAAAAAGATTGAAATTATTCACTATGCAAACACGTTACTCATAGAATGCCTTTCACGAAAATACTGAGGTAATTTTTAAGTTTCAGGCAACTTATATATATCTCTTCTTTCTATAATGATTCAATAAGAGAAAGTCATCAAATATGCATTAGCTCCAATTGGTGGAAATAGGAATGTTATCTCTTCAATTGAAAATGTTGTGCGATAACAAAATTCTTGATGGTTGCAGATAAATTTCTTCGAATGTGATATGCAACATCTGTTGAAAGAATTTATTGAGTATAATTTTTTATAACTGTAATGGGTTTGTTCATTCACCGTCCTATTTGTGTTGTTATTTAATTTTTATTTTGTTTCATATAATTTTTGTTATTGTTTTACGTCCCATCATTTCAGGATATAAGAAAAATTCAATAATCGTTTTTATAGAAATTCATATTTTGAATTTTATTATTATTCAGATACATCAACTAATCGAACAAAGTACTAATCAATGATACAACAAATGGTTTTATATACATTATTTTGATGGTTTTTTGAAGAGTAATTCATTTAATTCAATAACGTGAAATATAACATCATTATAGAGCTCGATTTGGAATTTTGAAATAGAAATTTTGATGTCTACGAAAATTATTTCTTTTCTTTTTTAAGGTTACACTATATTGATTGAATTTTTCGGTCTTAAAACCCTTTTTCATTTGAAATGCTGTAATTTCAAGAATTTTCTTGATCAGAAAAGCATTTCTCAAGCATGTATTCAAATGAATTTTATCCTCTTCTTTTGTTTTGTCTTCTTCATATTCAGGTTCTGAGTTCATATTCACAATAACTGAATCATTTTTCATTTTAATGTTGTGTTTTTCTACATCACAAATTTTTCCGCGATACGGCTCAGTTGTAGATTTCTCAGATTTCCAACTGATATTTGACACATCCCTTAACTCGCCATTTTGAATATCTTTCACTTCGTTAACTATTTTCTTGATCAGTAAAGTATTCCTTATGTTCAGTTTATGATTTTTCAATTTCCTCAATCCCGATTTCAAAATCACCTTTTCATTCATTATGTTCATGTTTTGAATTGTTCAATTACGAAAAAGATTGAAATTATTCACTATGCAAACACGTTATTCACAGAATGCCTTTCACGAAAATACTGAGGTAATTTTTAAGTTTCAGGCAACTTATATATATATATCTCTTCTTTCTATAATGACTCAATAAGAGAAAGTCATCAAATATGCATTAGCTCCAATTGGTGGAAATAGGAATGTTATATCTACAATTGAAAATGTGGTGCGATAACAAAATTCTTGATGGTTGCAGATGAATTTCTTCGAATGTGATATGCAACATCTGTTGGAAGAATATATTGAGTATAATTTTTTATAACTGTAATGGGTTTGTTCATTCACCGTCCTATTTGTGTTGTTATTTAATTTTTTTTTGTTTCATATAATTTTTGTTATTGTTTTACGTCCCATCATTTCAGGATATAAGAAAAATTCAATAATCGTTTTTAAAGAAATTCATATGTTAAATTTTATTATTATTCAGATACATCAACTAATCGAACAAAGTACTAATCAATGATACAACAAATGGTCTTATATACATTATTTAGATGGATTTTTGAAGAGTAATTTATTTAATTCAATAACGTGAAATATAACATCATTATAGAGCTCGATTTGGAATTTTGAAATAGAAATTTTGATGTCTACGAAAATTATTTCTTTTCTTTTTTAAGGTTACGCTATATTGATTGAATTTTTCGGTCTTAAAACCCTTTTTCATTTGAGATGCTGTAATTTCAAGAATTTTCTTGATCAGAAAAGCATTTCTCAAGCATGTATTCAAATGAATTTTATCCTCTTCTTTTGTTTTGTCTTCTTCATATTCAGGTTCTGAGTTCATATTCACAATAACTGAATCATTTTTCATTTTAATGTTGTGTTTTTCTGCATCACAAATTTTTCCGCGATACGGCTCAGTTGTAGATTTCTCAGATTTCCAACTGATATTCGACACATCCCTTGACTCGCCATTTTGAATATCTTTCACTTCGTTAACTATTTTCTTGATCAGTAAAGTATTCCTTATGTTCAGTTTATGATTTTTCAATTTCCTTAATCCCGATTTCAAAATCACCTTTTCATTCATTATGTTCATGTTTTGAATTGTTCAATTACGAAAAAGATTGAAATTATTCACTATGCAAACACGTTATTCACAGAATGCCTTTCACGAAAATACTGAGGTAATTTTTAAGTTTCAGGCAACTTATATATATATATCTCTTCTTTCTATAATGACTCAAAAAGAGAAAGTCATCAAATATGCATTAGCTCCAATTGGTGGAAATAGGAATGTTATATCTACAATTGAAAATGTGGTGCGATAACAAAATTCTTGATGGTTGCAGATAAATTTCTTCAAATGTGATATGCAACATCTGTTGGAAGAATTTATTGAGTATAATTTTTTATAACTGTAATGGGTTTGTTCATTCACCGTCCTATTTGTGTTGTTATTTAATTTTTTTTTTGTTTCATATAATTTTTGTTATTGTTTTACGTCCCATCATTTCAGGATATAAGAAAAATTCAATAATCGTTTTTAAAGAAATTCATATGTTAAATTTTATTATTATTCAGATACATCAACTAATCGAACAAAGTACTAATCAATGATACAACAAATGGTCTTATATACATTATTTTGATGGTTTTTTGAAGAGTAATTTATTTAATTCAATAACGTGAAATATAACATCATTATAGAGCTCGATTTGGAATTTTGAAATAGAAATTTTGATGTCTACGAAAATTATTTCTTTTCTTTTTTAAGGTTACGCTATATTGATTGAATTTTTCGGTCTTAAAACCCTTTTTCATTTGAGATGCTGTAATTTCAAGAATTTTCTTGATCAGAAAAGCATTTCTCAAGCATGTATTCAAATGAATTTTATCCTCTTCTTTTGTTTTGTCTTCTTCATATTCAGGTTCTGAGTTCATATTCACAATAACTGAATCATTTTTCATTTTAATGTTGTGTTTTTCTGCATCACAAATTTTTCCGCGATACGGCTCAGTTGTAGATTTCTCAGATTTCCAACTAATATTTGACACATCCCTTAACTCGCCATTTTGAATATCTTTCACTTCGTTAACTATTTTCTTGATCAGTAAAGTATTTCTTATGTTCAGTTTATGGTTTTTCAATTTCCTCAATTCTGATTTCAAAATCACCCTTTCATTCATTATGTTCATGTTTTGAATTGTTCAATTACGAAAAGATTGAAATTATTCACTCTGCAAACACGTTATTCACAGAATGCCTTTCACGAAAATACTGAGGTAATTATTAAGTTTCAGGCAACTTATATATATATCTCTTCTTTCTATAATGACTCAAAAAGAGAAAGTCATCAAATATGCATTAGCTCCAATTGGTGGAAATAGGAATGTTATATCTACAATTGAAAATGTGGTGCGATAACAAAATTCTTGATGGTTGCAGATAAATTTCTACGAATGTGATATGCAACATCTGTTGGAAGAATTTATTGAGTATAATTTTTTATAACTGTAATGGGTTTGTTCATTCACCGTCCTATTTGTGTTGTTATTTAATTTTTTTTTTGTTTCATATAATTTTTGTTATTGTTTTACGTCCCATCATTTCAGGAAATAAGAAAAATTCAATAATCGTTTTTAAAGAAATTCATATGTTAAATTTTATTATTATTCAGATACATCAACTAATAGAACAAAGTACTAATCAATGATACAACAAATGGTCTTATATACATTATTTTGATGGTTTTTTGAAGAGTAATTTATTTAATTCAATAACGTGAAATATAACATCATTATAGAGCTCGATTTGGAATTTTGAAATAGAAATTTTGATGTCTACGAAAATTATTTCTTTTCTTTTTTAAGGTTACGCTATATTGATTGAATTTTTCGGTCTTAAAACCCTTTTTCATTTGAGATGCTGTAATTTCAAGAATTTTCTTGATCAGAAAAGCATTTCTCAAGCATGTATTCAAATGAATTTTATCCTCTTCTTTTGTTTTGTCTTCTTCATATTCAGGTTCTGAGTTCATATTCACAATAACTGAATCATTTTTCATTTTAATGTTGTGTTTTTCTGCATCACAAATTTTTCCGCGATACGGCTCAGTTGTAGATTTCTCAGATTTCCAACTGATATTTGACACATCCCTTAACTCGCCATTTTGAATATCTTTCACTTCGTTAACTATTTTCTTGATCAGTAAAGTATTCCTTATGTTCAGTTTATGATTTTTCAATTTCCTCAATCCCGATTTCAAAATCACCTTTTCATTCATTATGTTCATGTTTTGAATTGTTCAATTACGAAAAAGATTGAAATTATTCACTATGCAAACACGTTATTCACAGAATGCCTTTCACGAAAATACTGAGGTAATTGTTAAGTTTTAGGCAACTTATATATATCTCTTCTTTCTATAATGACTCAATAAGAGAAAGTCATCAAATATGCATTAGCTCCAATTGGTGGAAATAGGAATGTTATCTCTTCAATTGAAAATGTGGTGCGATAACAAAATTCTTGATGGTTGCAGATAAATTTCTTCGAATGTGATATGCAACATCTGTTGAAAGAATTTATTGAGTATAATTTTTTATAACTGTAATGGGTTTGTTCATTCACCGTCCTATTTGTGTTGTTATTTAATTTTTTTTTTGTTTCATATAATTTTTGTTATTGTTTTACGTCCCATCATTTCAGGATATAAGAAAAATTCAATAATCGTTTTTATAGAAATTCATATGTTAAATTCTATTATTATTCAGATACACCAACTAATCGAACAAAGTATCAAATCAAATCAAATTTATTTCACAAATAGTTACAAAGCCAAAGGTAACAATTAATAGTCAAAAAAAAAAATATATATACCAAAACATTTGAAATAGAAAACAGTATCAAAAATGAATACACATGTATTATTATATTCATTATACGAGTATTGAGAATTTCACTGAAAAACATCGGACAGAAACTCCTCAATAGAATAATAGGCCTTCGAAATCATCAAATTTCGGAGACGTCTCTTGAAACCATCTTGAGTTTTGAAGTCCACAGGAAGATGGTTATATAACTTTATGCCTAAATAGTTAGTGGCTTTTTGTGCATTTTTGATCCTATGATATGGAATACAGAGATCATTTCTATTGCGAGTAGCGTATTGATGGAATTCGCCCGTCGTAAAATATTTGTGTTTATTTTCATGAATGTAATTTAGACATGAAAAAATGAACTGGGAATAGAAGGTAAGTATTCTTAATTTTTTGAAATATTCCCTGCAGGAAGTGGTGTTATTAATACCCGCAATTGTTCTTATGGCTCTCTTCTGCTTCAGGAAAACCAGATCTGCCTCCGACGCATCGCCCCAGATAATTATTGCATAAGACATACAGCTATGGAATAGAGCGAAATAAGTATTTACCAAAATGTTCTTTTGGGTAATTTTTTCAGCCTGGAGAGCAGAAATATTGTAGACGATAACTTTTTTACCACCTTTTCTATGTGACAACTGAATTTGAAGTTTTCTTGAATTTCTATTCCAAGAAATTTCGCACTTGCGACACTCTGTGTAGTTCTCGGCCTCATGTCTATTTCCAATATTTTAGTTTTTTCTAGATTCATAAGGAGACCGTTGGAATTGAACCAAAACTTAGCTTCTTGAAGAGTTTTATGTGTCTTTGTTCTGAGTGACTCTGAGTTTTTACAGGAGTTCAAGAATGATGTGTCATCCGCATAATTACAAACATTTTCACATGTTATATTGCAGGGTAGATCGTTCATATATACAATGAAGAGGAGAGGCCCCAAAATAGAACCTTGGGGTACACCCTTGCTGATTTTCATACAAGTTGTTGATTTATTATTGACTAGAATATATTGTTGTCTATTTTCCATATATGAAGCGATCAGTTTAAGGGGCAGGCCTCGTATCCCATAATATTCTAATTTTCTCAGGAGGATTTTGTGAGAAACATTATCGAAAGCCTTCGACAGATCGCATAAACTCAGTTCTACCTTGTTGCCGTCATCAAGGCCTTCCGTAATTTTTTCTATGACTTCTATCAGTGCTGTAATAGTCGACTTTTTCTCTCTATATCCATGCTGTTTATTTGTTAAATATTTATGTGTTTCCATGTATTTCATTAATCTATTCTTTATCAAACTCTCCATGATTTTTGATAATGCTGGAAGAATAGAAATCGGCCTGTAGTTATGTGGCATGTTCTTTTTGCCGCTTTGTTTATAAACAGGAACGATTTTAGCTTTCTTTTGGGATTCCGGGAAAACACCTTCTTCGAAACATCTGTTGATAATGATAGTGAGAGGTTCCGCGATAACATTTATAATATCTTTCAGAATACAAGTGGATAAACCATATGTATCTGAAGTATGTTTGCCTTTCAGTGAATTTGTTATCATTTTCACTTCATCCGGTGTTGCCGGATCCAAGAAAAATGACTTAAAATTCCTTATTCTTACTTTATTGAGATATTGTTCAGACTGATCTAAGTCAATATGTTGAGAGTCATCATTCAACTTATCAAGGAACTTGTAGAATTCTTCCGGGTCCACTACATTCTCAATGTCCCTTTTTTTCCTGAGGGAATTAACGATTTCCCAAGTCACTTTCTGTTTATTCTCGGATTGACTTATTCGCCTTGAATAGTATTCTTTTCTAGCTTCTTCCAATGACTTTCTATATTCTTTGAGATATATTTTATATAATTGCACTGCTTCATTTTCCTTTCTCACTTGAATTCGTGTTTGTAGTGCATCTAATCGGTTCTTTATTTCCTTTAATTCCTCAGTGTACCAGGGTTGTTGTTTGGACTTTTTCGCTGGTTTTATCTCTTTCCTGATTAATGGACAATATTGATTCAGTGCTGATAAAACGTCGTTTTGAAAATTCTCAAATATCTGGTTTGGGTCATCAGTTCTATATTTATCTTCAGTCCAATCAACTTCACTTAGGTGAGTTACCAGTTTACTTATTTTATACTTTGTAATTTTTCTTACATACTGAAATTCCTTTTTTGATTTTCTATCTCCGAAAATACTAAAATCAGCTCTCTGTGCTAGATGGTCAGATATATGAGGATTGAACGTACTAGTACTGATGCCATGAGTGTTATAATAATTGTGAAAGATGTTGTCTATGCACGTAGATGATTCCAAGGTAACTCTTGATGCCGTCCCGAAGAGAGGTTCGAACCCGAATTCCTTCATCAGATTCAGCAACCTTTTCGAGTCCTTAGAAGACTTCAACAGATCCACATTGAAGTCTCCACCAATAAAAGTTATTTGATCTTTTGTTTTTTCAGTTATAGTCCTTAGACACAACACCAAACTGCTGAAAAAATTTTCAACGTCGTATTTTGCACACGAAGGTGCTCTGTAAATACCAATCACTTTCATATTCAGTTTATTTATTTCAATGCCTGTCACTTCGAAGTTTCCCTCTAATTCACATTTCTTCAAGTCTTCAATAATCGATGTATTGTGATGATCTTTCACTATAATAGCAACACCTCCGTGTGCCGTGTTATATCTAGCTATATCTAGTACTAATCAATGATACAACAAATGGTCTTATATACATTATTTTGATGGTTTTTTGAAGAGTAATTTATTTAATTCAATAACGTGAAATATAACATCATTATAGAGCTCGATTTGGAATTTTGAAATAGAAATTTTGATGTCTAGAAAATTATTTCTTTTCTTTTTTAAGGTTACACTATATTGATTGAATTTTTTGGTCTTAAAACCCTTTTTCATTTGAGATGCTGTAATTTCAAGAATTTTCTTGATCAGAAAAGCATTTCTCAAGCATGTATTCAAATGAATTTTATCCTCTTCTTTTGTTTTGTCTTCTTCATATTCAGGTTCTGAGTTCATATTCACAATAACTGAATCATTTTTCATTTTAATGTTCTGTTTTCCTGCATCACAAATTTTTCCGCGATACGGCTCAGTTGTAGATTTTTCAGATTTCCAACTGATATTTGACACATCCCTTAACTCGCCATTTTGAATATCTTTCACTTCGTTAACTATTTTCTTGATCAGTAAAGTATTTCTTATGTTCAGTTTATGATTTTTCAATTTCCTCAATTCTGATTTCAAAATCACCCTTTCATTCATTATGTTCATGTTTTGAATTGTTCAATTACGAAAAAGATTGAAATTATTCACTATGCAAACACGTTATTCACAGAATGCCTTTCACGAAAATACTGAGGTGATTTTTAAGTTTCAGGCAACTTATATATATATATATATCTCTTCTTTCTATAATGACTCAAAAAGAGAAAGTCATCAAATATGCATTAGCTCCAATTGGTGGAAATAGGAATGTTATCTCTTCAATTGAAAATGTGGTGCGATAACAAAATTCTTGATGGTTGCAGATAAACTTCTTCGAATGTGATATGCAACATCTGTTGAAAGAATTTATTGAGTAAATTTTTTATAACTGTAATGGGTTACTTCATTCACCGTCCTATTTGTGTTGTTATTTAATTTTTTTTTTATGTTTCATATAATTTTTGTTATTGTTTTACGTCCCATCATTTCAGGATATAAGAAAGATTCAATAATCGTTTTTATAGAAATTCATATGTTAAATTCTATTATTATTCAGATTCATCAACTGATCGAACAAAGTACTAATCAATGATACAACAAATGGTCTTATATACATTATTTTGATGGTTTTTTGAAGAGTAATTTATTTAATTCAATAACGTGAAATATAACATCATTATAGAGCTCGATTTGGAATTTTGAAATAGAAATTTTGATGTCTAAGTAAATTATTTCTTTTCTTTTTTAAGGTTACACTATATTGATTGAATTTTTCGGTCTTAAAACCCTTTTTCATTTGAGATGCTGTAATTTCAAGAATTTTCTTGATCAGAAAAGCATTTCTCAAGCATGTATTCAAATGAATTTTATCCTCTTCTTTTGTTTTGTCTTCTTCATATTCAGGTTCTGAGTTCAAATTCACAATAACTGAATCATTTTTCATTTTAATGTTGTGTTTTTCTGCATCACAAATTTTTCCGCGATACGGCTCAGTTGTAGACTTCTCAGATTTCCAACTGATATTTGACACATCCCTTAACTCGCCATTTTGAATATCTTTCACTTCGTTAACTATTTTCTTGATCAGTAAAGTATTCCTTATGTTCAGTTTATGATTTTTCAATTTCCTCAATCCCGATTTCAAAATCACCTTTTCATTCATTATGTTCATGTTTTGAATTGTTCAATTACGAAAAAGATTGAAATTATTCACTATGCAAACACGTTATTCACAGAATGCCTTTCACGAAAATACTGAGGTAATTTTTAAGTTTCAGGCAACTTATATATATATCTCTTCTTTCTATAATGACTCAATAAGAGAAAGTCATCAAATATGCATTAGCTCCAATTGGTGGAAATAGGAATGTTATCTCTTCAATTGAAAATGTGGTGCGATAACAAAATTCTTGATGGTTGCGGATAAATTTCTTCGAATGTGATATGCAACATCTGTTGAAAGAATTTATTGAGTATAATTTTTTATAACTGTAATGGGTTTGTTCATTCACCGTCCTATTTGTGTTGTTATTTAATTTTTTTTTTGTTTCATATAATTTTTGTTATTGTTTTACGTCCCATCATTTCAGGATATAAGAAAAATTCAATAATCGTTGTTATAGAAATTCATATGTTAAATTTTATTATTATTCAGATACATCAACTAATCGAACAAAGTACTAATCAATGATACAACAAATGGTCTTATATACATTATTTTGATGGTTTTTTGAAGAGTAATTTATTTAATTCAATAACGTGAAATATAACATCATTATAGAGCTCGATTTGGAATTTTGAAATAGAAATTTTGATGTCTACGGAAATTATTTCTTTTCTTTTTTAAGGTTACACTATATTGATCGAATTTTTCGGTCTTAAAACCCTTTTTCATTTGAGATGCTGTAATTTCAAGAATTTTCTTGATCAGAAAAGCATTTCTCAAGCATGTATTCAAATGAATTTTATCCTCTTCTTTTGTTTTGTCTTCTTCATATTCAGGTTCTGAGTTCATATTCACATTAACTGAATCATTTTTCATTTTAATGTTGTGTTTTTCTGCATCACAAATTTTTCCGCGATACGGCTCAGTTGTAGATTTCTCAGATTTCCAACTGATATTTGACACATCCCTTAACTCGCCGTTTTGAATATCTTTCACTTCGTTAACTATTTTCTTGATCAGTAAAGTTTTCCTTATGTTCAGTTTATGATTTTTCAATTTCCTCAATCCCGATTTCAAAATCACCTTTTCATTCATTATGTTCATGTTTTGAATTGTTCAATTTCGAAAAAGATTGAAATTATTCACTATGCAAACACGTTATTCATAGAATGCCTTTCACGAAAATACTGAGGTAATTTTTAAGTTTCAGGCAACTTATATATATATCTCTTCTTTCTATAATGATTCAATAAGAGAAAGTCATCAAATATGCATTAGCTCCAATTGGTGGAAATAGGAATGTTATCTCTTCAATTGAAAATGTGGTGCGATAACAAAATTCTTGATGGTTGCAGATGAATTTCTTCGAATGTGATATGCAACATCTGTTGAAAGAATTTATTGAGTATAATTTTTTATAACTGTAATGGGTTTGTTCATTCACCGTCCTATTTGTGTTGTTATTTAATTTTCATTTTGTTTCATATAATTTTTGTTATTGTTTTACGTCCCATCATTTCAGGATATAAGAAAAATTCAATAATCGTTTTTATAGAAATTCATATTTTGAATTTTATTATTATTCAGATACATCAACTAATCGAACAAAGTACTAATCAATGATACAACAAATGGTCTTATATACATTATTTTGATGGTTTTTTGAAGAGTAATTCATTTAATTCAATAACGTGAAATATAACATCATTATAGAGCTCGATTTGGAATTTTGAAATAGAAATTTTGATGTCTACGAAAATTATTTCTTTTCTTTTTTAAGGTTACACTATATTGATTGAATTTTTCGGTCTTAAAACCCTTTTTCATTTGAAATGCAGTAATTTCAAGAATTTTCTTGATCAGAAAAGCATTTCTCAAGCATGTATTCAAATGAATTTTATCCTCTTCTTTTGTTTTGTCTTCTTCATATTCAGGTTCTGAGTTCATATTCACAATAACTGAATCATTTTTCATTTTAATGTTGTGTTTTTCTACATCACAAATTTTTCCGCGATACGGCTCAGTTGTAGATTTCTCAGATTTCCAACTGATATTTGACACATCCCTTAACTCGCCATTTTGAATATCTTTCACTTCGTTAACTATTTTCTTGATCAGTAAAGTATTCCTTATGTTCAGTTTATGATTTTTCAATTTCCTCAATCCCGATTTCAAAATCACCTTTTCATTCATTATGTTCATGTTTTGAATTGTTCAATTACGAAAAAGATTGAAATTATTCACTATGCAAACACGTTATTCACAGAATGCCTTTCACGAAAATACTGAGGTAATTTTTAAGTTTCAGGCAACTTATATATATATATCTCTTCTTTCTATAATGACTCAATAAGAGAAAGTCATCAAATATGCATTAGCTCCAATTGGTGGAAATAGGAATGTTATCTCTTCAATTGAAAATGTGGTGCGATAACAAAATTCTTGATGGTTGCAGATAAATTTCTTCGAATGTGATATGCAACATCTGTTGAAAGAATTAATTGAGTATAATTTTTTATAACTGTAATGGGTTTGTTCATTCACCGTCCTATTTGTGTTGTTATTTAATTTTTTTTTTGTTTCATATAATTTTTGTTATTGTTTTACGTCCCATCATTTCAGGATATAAGAAAAATTCAATAATCGTTTTTATAGAAATTCATATTTTGAATTTTATTATTATTCAGATACATCAACTAATCGAACAAAGTACTAATCAATGATACAACAAATGGTCTTATATACATTATTTTGATGGTTTTTTGAAGAGTAATTCATTTAATTCAATAACGTGAAATATAACATCATTATAGAGCTCGATTTGGAATTTTGAAATAGAAATTTTGATGTCTACGAAAATTATTTCTTTTCTTTTTTAAGGTTACACTATATTGATTGAATTTTTCGGTCTTAAAACCCTTTTTCATTTGAGATGCTGTAATTTCAAGAATTTTCTTGATCAGAAAAGCATTTCTCAAGCATGTATTCAAATGAATTTTATCCTCTTCTTTTGTTTTGTCTTCTTCATATTCAGGTTCTGAGTTCATATTCACAATAACTGAATCATTTTTCATTTTAATGTTGTGTTTTTCTACATCACAAATTTTTCCGCGATACGGCTCAGTTGTAGATTTCTCAGATTTCCAACTGATATTTGACACATCCCTTAACTCGCCATTTTGAATATCTTTCACTTCGTTAACTATTTTCTTGATCAGTAAAGTATTCCTTATGTTCAGTTTATGATTTTTCAATTTCCTCAATCCCGATTTCAAAATCACCTTTTCATTCATTATGTTCATGTTTTGAATTGTTCAATTACGAAAAAGATTGAAATTATTCACTATGCAAACACGTTATTCACAGAATGCCTTTCACGAAAATACTGAGGTAATTTTTAAGTTTCAGGCAACTTATATATATATCTCTTCTTTCTAAATTGACTCAATAAGAGAAAGTCATCAAATATGCATTAGCTCCAATTGGTGGAAATAGGAATGTTATCTCTTCAATTGAAAATGTGGTGCGATAACAAAATTCTTGATGGTTGCAGATAAACTTCTTCGAATGTGATATGCAACATCTGTTGAAAGAATTTATTGAGTATAATTTTTAAAACTGTAATGGGTTTGTTCATTCACCGTCCTATTTGTGTTGTTATTTAATTTTTTTTTTGTTTCATATAATTTTTGTTATTGTTTTACGTCCCATCATTTCAGGATATAAGAAAAATTCAATAATCGTTTTTATAGAAATTCATATGTTAAATTCTATTATTATTCAGATACATCAACTAATCGAACAAAGTACTAATCAATGATACAACAAATGGTCTTATATACATTATTTTGATGGTTTTTTGAAGAGTAATTTATTTAATTCAATAACGTGAAATATAACATCATTATAGAGCTCGATTTGGAATTTTGAAATAGAAATTTTGATGTCTACGAAAATTATTTCTTTTCTTTTTTAAGGTTACACTATATTGATTGAATTTTTCGGTCTTAAAACCCTTTTTCATTTGAGATGCTGTAATTTCAAGAATTTTCTTGATCAGAAAAGCATTTCTCAAGCATGTATTCAAATGAATTTTATCCTCTTCTTTTGTTTTGTCTTCTTCATATTCAGGTTCTGAGTTCATATTCACAATAACTGAATCATTTTTCATTTTAATGTTCTGTTTTTCTGCATCACAAATTTTTCCGCGATACGGCTCAGTTGTAGATTTCTCAGATATCCAACTGATATTTGACACATCCCTTAACTCGCCATTTTGAATATCTTTCACTTCGTTAACTATTTTCTTGATCAGTAAAGTATTCCTTATGTTCAGTTTATGATTTTTCAATTTCCTCAATCACGATTTCAAAATCACCTTTTCATTCATTATGTTCATGTTTTGAATTGTTCAATTACGAAAAAGATTGAAATTATTCACTATGCAAACACGTTATTCACAGAATGCCTTTCACGAAAATACTGAGGTAATTATTAAGTTTCAGGCAACTTATATATATATATATATCTCTTCTTTCTATAATGACTCAATAAGAGAAAGTCATCAAATATGCATTAGCTCCAATTGGTGGAAATAGGAATGTTATCTCTTCAATTGAAAATGTGGTGCGATAACAAAATTCTTGATGGTTGCAGATAAATTTCTTCGAATGTGATATGCAACATCTGTTGAAAGAATTAATTGAGTATAATTTTTTATAACTGTAATGGGTTTGTTCATTCACTGTCCTATTTGTGTTGTTATTTAATTTTTTTTTTGTTTCATATAATTTTTGTTATTGTTTTACGTCCCATCATTTCAGGATATAAGAAAAATTCAATAATCGTTTTTATAGAAATTCATATGTTAAATTTTATTATTATTCAGATACATCAACTAATCGAACAAAGTACTAATCAATGATACAACAAATGGTCTTATATACATTATTTTGATGGTTTTTTGAAGAGTAATTTATTTAATTCAATAACGTGAAATATAACATCATTATAGAGCTCGATTTGGAATTTTGAAATAGAAATTTTGATGTCTACGAAAATTATTTCTTTTCTTTTTTAAGGTTAAACTATATCGATTGAATTTTTCGGTCTTAAAACCCTTTTTCATTGGAGATGCTGTAATTTCAAGAATTTTCTTGATCAGAAAAGCATTTCTCAAGCATGTATTCAAATGAATTTTATCCTCTTCTTTTGTTTTGTCTTCTTCATATTCAGGTTTTGAGTTCATATTCACAATAACTGAATCATTTTTCATTTTAATGTTCTGTTTTTCTGCATCACAAATTTTTCCGCGATACGGCTCAGTTGTAGATTTCTCAGATTTCCAACTGATATTTGACACATCCCTTAACTCGCCATTTTGAATATCTTTCACTTCGTTAACTATTTTCTTGATCAGTAAAGTATTCCTTATGTTCAGTTTATGATTTTTCAATTTCCTCAATCCCGATTTCAAAATCACCTTTTCATTCATTATGTTCATGTTTTGAATTGTTCAATTACGAAAAAGATTGAAATTATTCACTATGCAAACACGTTATTCACAGAATGCCTTTCACGAAAATACTGAGGTAATTATTAAGTTTCAGGCAACTTATATATATATATCTCTTCTTTCTATAATGACTCAATAAGAGAAAGTCATCAAATATGCATTAGCTCCAATTGGTGGAAATAGGAATGTTATCTCTTCAATTGAAAATGTGGTGCGATAACAAAATTCTTGATGGTTGCAGATAAATTTCTTCGAATGTGATATGCAACATCTGTTGAAAGAATTTATTGAGTATAATTTTTTATAACTCTAATGGGTTTGTTCATTCACTGTCCTATTTGTGTTGTTATTTAATTTTTTTTTTGTTTCATATAATTTTTGTTATTGTTTTACGTCCCATCATTTCAGGATATAAGAAAAATTCAATAATCGTTTTTATAGAAATTCATATGTTAAATTTTATTATTATTCAGATACATCAACTAATCGAACAAAGTACTAATCAATGATACAACAAATGGTCTTATATACATTATTTTGATGGTTTTTTGAAGAGTAATTTATTTAATTCAATAACGTGAAATATAACATCATTATAGAGCTCGATTTGGAATTTTGAAATAGAAATTTTGATGTCTACGAAAATTATTTCTTTTCTTTTTTAAGGTTACACTATATCGATTGAATTTTTCGGTCTTAAAACCCTTTTTCATTGGAGATGCTGTAATTTCAAGAATTTTCTTGATCAGAAAAGCATTTCTCAAGCATGTATTCAAATGAATTTTATCCTCTTCTTTTGTTTTGTCTTCTTCATATTCAGGTTTTGAGTTCATATTCACAATAACTGAATCATTTTTCATTTTAATGTTCTGTTTTTCTGCATCACAAATTTTTCCGCGATACGGCTCAGTTGTAGATTTCTCAGATTTCCAACTGATATTTGACACATCCCTTAACTCGCCATTTTGAATATCTTTCACTTCGTTAACTATTTTCTTGATCAGTAAAGTATTCCTTATGTTCAGTTTATGATTTTTCAATTTCCTCAATCCCGATTTCAAAATCACCTTTTCATTCATTATGTTCATGTTTTGAATTGTTCAATTACGAAAAAGATTGAAATTATTCACTATGCAAACACGTTATTCACAGAATGCCTTTCACGAAAATACTGAGGTAATTTTTAAGTTTCAGGCAACTTATATATATATCTCTTCTTTCTATAATGACTCATTAAGAGAAAGTCATCAAATATGCATTAGCTCCAATTGGTGGAAATAGGAATGTTATCTCTTCAATTGAAAATGTGGTGCGATAACAAAATTCTTGATGGTTGCAGATAAATTTCTTCGAATGTGATATGCAACATCTGTTGAAAGAATTTATTGAGTATAATTTTTTATAACTGTAATGGGTTTGTTCATTCACCGTTCAATTCGTGTTGTTATTTAATTTTTTTTTGTTTCATATAATTTTTGTTATTGTTTTACGTCCCATCATTTCAGGATATAAGAAAAATTCAATAACCGTTTTTATAGAAATTCATATGTTAAATTTTATTATTATTCAGATACATCAACTAATCGAACAAAGTACTAATCAATGACACAACAAATGGTCTTATATACATTATTTTGATGGTTTTTTGAAGAGTAATTTATTTAATTCAATAACGTGAAATATAACATCATTATAGAGCTCGATTTGGAATTTTGAAATAGAAATTTTGATGTCTACGAAAATTATTTCTTTTCTTTTTTAAGGTTTCACTATATTGATTGAATTTTTCGGTCTAAAAACCCTTTTTCATTTGAGATGCTGTAATTTCAAGAATTTTCTTGATCAGAAAAGCATTTCTCAAGCATGTATTCAAATGAATTTTATCATCTTCTTTTGTTTTGTCTTCTTCATATTCAGGTTCTGAGTTCAAATTCACAATAACCGAATCATTTTCCATTTCAATGTTGTGTTTTTCTGCATCACAAATTTTTCCGCGATACGGCTCAGTTGTAGATTTCTCAGATTTCCAACTGATATTTGACACATTCCTTAACTCGCCATTTTGAATATCTTTCACTTCGTTAACTATTTTCTTGATCAGTAAAGTATTCCTTATGTTCAGTTTATGATTTTTCAATTTCCTCAATCCCGATTTCAAAATCACCTTTTCATTCATTATGTTCATGTTTTGAATTGTTCAATTACGAAAAAGATTGAAATTATTCACTATGCAAACACGTTATTCACAGAATGCCTTTCACGAAAATACTGAGGTAATTTTTGAGTTTCAGGCAACATATATATCTCTTCTTTCTATAATGACTCAATAAGAGAAAGTCATCAAATATGCATTAGCTCCAATTTGGGGAAATAGGAATGTTATCTCTTCAATTGAAAATGTGGTGCGATAACAAAATTCTTGATGGTTGCAGATAAATTTCTTCGAATGTGATATGCAACATCTGTTGAAAGAATTTATTGAGTATAATTTTTTATAACTGTAATGGGTTTGTTCATTCACCGTCCTATTTGTGTTGTTATTTAATTTTTTTTTTGTTTCATATAATTTTTGTTATTGTTTTACGTCCCATCATTTCAGGATATAAGAAAAATTCAATAATCTTTTTTATAGAAATTCATATGTTAAATTTTATTATTATTCAGATACATCAACTAATCGAACAAAGTACTAATCAATGATACATGTTAAGTTTTGATCAAGGTTCGTAGAACTCAGCGCCGCCATTGTCCAAAGATTCACCCCTGAAGTTGGTTATAGATAATTTCGCGCACTTTATGAGTGCGCTGTGCGCAGTCGTCCTTATAATGACGGCTGGCTATAATGATATTTTAACTATGTCCGTTTTATCTGTAGCACTTCTATTTTCTTAACCCTTTTCGATGGTTCGACGAAAAGGTCGAGGTGGGGTAAGAAATCGAACTTCACTTCAATCGATTCGAGCTCAAGTCAGTTCGTTATATTCAACACACAGTCTAGTAAGTACAAGTCAAGTACAGTTTAGTATAGTTCTTCGTTGCTCTCGTCCCTTGAGACACAGTGTTCAGCTTGCACATTTCAAGTTAGTGAAATATTGGCCTTGTCGCCACGTGGTAAAAAAAGACCCTACAGTCGGTCATCTTCATTAGTACCCTAGTCGGTAAATTGTTATTGGATAAGTGCGTGGAACTGATTCATAGTTTTCGATAACTAGTTAAGCGAATCTTGTAAAGTGTACATTGTGTAATTGTATATATAAACCTACTTCAATAAACAGTGTGGAAAGTTTCATGGTCCTTCGAACTTCAACAACCCAGCACCTTACAGTCCAATTTATGTATGGATGTTCATCTAATATCTACATAATTTGATCCTTCGAGCCGGAAATAAATTTGATCCTCGGAGCCGTATATAAATTGGAGATATCCCTGAAGAAATTATCAACTTCCACAATTGAAGTATCACCCACGTGCCTGAAGCACGTTAAGGTTAACTTTATCAACGCATGCGCAAAGTGTGGTGAAGTCATTTGCAACAAGAGGTCGCTGTCTACAACGTATCGCAATCATCCATCGATTGCATACATCAAGAATCATTCCTGTCCTGAATCCATTTTGGTTCCAGTGCAAGCAGTTTTGGAGAGTGATAAGTCAATTTTAGAATTTTTATTCATTTTATATATACTTTTTATTTATTTTATATATTTCCTTAATTATTTCTTTTGTTCAAAATGTCTAATATCGATAATTTGATTAAACAAAGAACCATACTTAAGAGTAAACTAACTAGAATGGCCAATTGGTTCGGCCAAGATAATAATAAAGATAGAGAAGAATGTAGTGCTCGAAAATGTCAATTAGAGCAAATCTTCGAAGACTACGAACTTGTTCAAACTCAGTTGGAGTTATTTGACTCTGCCTCATATGAAGAGGACAGAGATATTGTAGAAAATAAGTATTTTAAGGTTATATCTATGGCAACGAGAACTATGAATCAGTTCGAGAACTCGCAAAGTCAAAATCCTAATTCTTATCATGCTAACACGTCGAACAGAACGAACAAAAATAAATTTTTCAAATGTCTTATGTGTAATACGGATGAACATAAGATATATTCGTGTAGGAAATTCATGAATTTGTCTCATAACGTTCGTCACAGTCTAGTGAAAGAAAAGAATGATTGTCTGAATTGTCTTACGTTGGGTCATAGTGTACAATCCTGTTCTAGTCAACACACCTGTTTCAATTGCCATAAAAAGCATCATAGTTTGCTCCATTTCAATAGGACTTCAACTCACCATTATTCTAATGAAGTTCCTAATCCAAGATCCAACAAAGAAGTATCCAGATCAAATAATCTGTCACAAATTCAGAATGAATCTCAAGTAGTTTCTTATTTGTCTACTAGTGCTCAACCATTCATTACAACTCGTAATGAAAATATTAGTCCAGGTCAAAACGTGTTTAGTCTTTCATCTCTATCTTCTAATGACCAAGTTCCTTTAGCTACTGCCTGTGTAAAATTATATGATTCATACAACAATCAAGTTATTGTTCGTTGTTTGACTGACTCCGCAAGTCGAACGTCTTTCATAACTGAAGATCTGGTCAACAGACTTCATCTCGAACCTTACAATCAAACTATTCAAATTTCTGGCATCTCACAAAGTTGTTCTATGTCAAATAGAATGATAGATCTAACAATTCATCCATTAGTATACCCTCATCGAAAGATTAAGGTCTCCTGTGCTATCCTCAAGGAGATATCTAATCAATCTCAACACATTTTATCTTCAGCAGAAGAGAATGCTGAACGGATATTCAAAAACAAAACCATTCGGTTACCATCGGGTAGATTTCAAGTTGACCTACCCTTCAAACCTCCAAACGAACCATTTAAATTAGGTGATTCGTATTCGCAAGCGAAGAAAAGATTCTTGAATCTCGAAAGAAGACTACAAAATAATCAGGAACTGAAACATCAGTATTCGGAATTTATAAAGAATTATATATCCCTAGGGCATGCAAAATATTTCTTCCCTCATCATTGTATAATGCGTGAGCAAATCCTCACAACTCAACTTTGAGTAGTTTTCGACGGTTCAATGAAATCTTCATCTGTCTTTTCTATCAAAGGTTTTACAGTACAACCCGACTTGTTCGATTTAATTCGGTTTCGTACGTTCCAATATGTCATGATTGCTGATAATTCAGTCACTTCAAATCTAATTACAGCTAAAAGTCGTGTTGCACCTTTGAGAATTTTTACTATACCCAAGCACGAACTAATAAGTGCAGTACTTCTGTCTACCCTTGTTTCAAAAATTTCAACTTTAGTACCAATTGACTTACGAAATATAAATTCTCTAAATCTATGGTCTGATTCGAAAATAGCATGGATTCGATCAAATCCATCACGTTGGTCTGTATTTGTGTCAAATCGAATTGTGCAAATTCAGAACAATTTCAAAGATGCTACTTGGCGACATATTCGATCGCACCTGAATCCTGCAGATATACTTTCGAGAGGATCATTGCCATCACAATTACTTGTCTCATATTTATGGTGGCAGGGTCCCGATTTTCTTCTTCAATCAAATCTAGATCTAACACCGCCGCTTAAATGGCCTTTATCCCGTGTAGTAGAATTGATTCCCGGAAAAGATTCACGCGTTCGCATTGTTCATGTTAAAACTCAAGGAGGAACATTCACTAGAACAATCACTTCCATTCTGCACGGAAAACATTGACAATCAAGTATGATTATCAATATGACTCTTTCTTTCTTTAATTCTTTTATTTTTTCATTTATTTTTTGTTTATTTTATTTGTTCCAAGAAATTATTTTCTTTATCATCACATCAATTTTTTTTCTATTCATTTTCACTTTTATCCTTAACCTGGACGGTTCAGCCCGGGGAGTATGTTAAGGTTTGATCAAGGTTCGTAGAACTCAGCGCCGCCATTGTCCAAAGATTCACCCCTGAAGTTGGTTATAGATAATTCCGCGCACTTTATGAGTGCGCTTTGCGCAGTCGTCCTTATAATGACGGCTGGCTATAATGATATTTTAACTATGTCCGTTTTATCTGTAGCACTTCTATGTTCTTAACCCTTTTCGATGGTTCGACGAAAAGGTCGAGGTGGGGTAAGAAATCGAACTTCACTTCAATCGATTCGAGCTCAAGTCAGTTCGTTATATTCAACACACAGTCTAGTAAGTACAAGTCAAGTACAGTTTAGTATAGTTCTTCGTTGCTCTCGTCCCTTGAGACACAGTGTTCAGCTTGCACATTTCAAGTTAGTGAAATATTGGCCTTGTCGCCACGTGGTAAAAAAAGACCCTACAGTCGGTCATCTTCATTAGTACCCTAGTCGGTAAATTGTTATTGGATAAGTGCGTGGAACTGATTCATAGTTTTCGATAACTAGTTGAGCGAATCTTGTAAAGTGTACATTGTGTAATTGTATATATAAACCTACTTCAATAAATAGTGTGGAAAATTTCATGGTCCTTCGAACTTCAACAAACCAGCACCTAACAGTCCAATTTATGTATGGATGTTCCCATCTAATAGCTACAATACAACAAATGGTCTTATATACATTATTTTGATGGTTTTTTGAAGAGTAATTTATTTAATTCAATAACTTGAAATATAACATCATTATAGAGCTCGATTTGGAATTTTGAAATAGAAATTTTGATGTCTACGAAAATTATTTCTTTTCTTTTTTAAGGTTACACTATATTGATTGAATTTTTCGGTCTTAAAACCCTTCTTCATTTGAGATGCTGTAATTTCAAGAATTTTCTTGATCAGAAAAGCATTTCTCAAGCATGTATTCAAATGAATTTCATCCTCTTCTTTTGTTTTGTCTTCTTCATATTCAGGTTCTGAGTTCATATTCACAATAACTGAATCATTTTTCAATTTAATGTTCTGTTTTTCTGCATCACGAATTTTTCCGCGATACGGCTCAGTTGTAGATTTCTCAGATTTCCAACTGATATTTGACACATCCCTTAACTCGCCATTTTGAATATCTTTCACTTCGTTAACTATTTTCTTGATCAGTAAAGTATTTCTTATGTTCAGTTTATGATTTTTCAATTTCCTCAATCCTGATTTCAAAATCACCTTTTCATTCATTATGTTCATATTTTGAATTGTTCAATTACGAAAAAGATTGAAATTATTCACTATGCAAACACGTTATTCACAGAATGCCTTTCACGAAAATACTGAGGTAATTTTTAAGTTTCAGGCAACTTATATATATCTCTTCTTTCTATAATGACTCAATAAGAGAAAGTCATCAAATATGCATTAGCTCCAATTGGTGGAAATAGGAATGTTATCTCTTCAATTGAAAATGTGGTGCGATAACAAAATTCTTGATGGTTGCAGATAAATTACTTCGAATGTGATATGCAACATCTGTTGAAAGAATTTATTGAGTATAATTTTTTATAACTGTAATGGGTTTGTTCATTCACCGTCCTATTTGTGTTGTTATTTAATTTTTTTCTTGTTTCATATAATTTTTGTTATTGTTTTACGTCCCATCATTTCAGGATATAAGAAAAATTCAATAATCGTTTTTATAGAAATTCATATGTTAAATTTTATAATTATTCAGATACATCAACTAATCGAACAAAGTACTAATCAATAATACAACAAATGGTCTTATATACATTATTTTGATGATTTTTTGAAGAGTAATTCATTTAATTCAATAACGTGAAATATAACATCATTATAGAGCTCGATTTGGAATTTTGAAATAGAAATTTTGATGTCTACGAAAATTATTTCTTTTTTTTTTTTTAGTTACACTATATTGATTGAATTTTTCGGTCTTAAAACCCTTTTTCATTTGAGATGCTGTAATTTCAAGAATTTTCTTGATCAGACAAGCATTTCTCAAGCATGTATTCGAATGAATTTTATCCTCTTCTTTTGTTTTGTCTTCTTCATATTCAGGTTTTGAGTTCATATTCACAATAACTGAATCATTTTTCATTTTAATGTTGTGTTTTTCTGCATCACAAATTTTTCCGCGATACGGCTCAGTTGTAGATTTCTCAGATTTCCAACTGATATTTGACACATCCCTTAACTCGCCATTTTGAATATCTTTCACTTCGTTAACTATTTTCTTGATCAGTAAAGTATTCCTTATGTTCAGTTTATGATTTTCCAATTTCCTCCATCCCGATTTCAAAATCACCTTTTCATTCATGATGTTCATGTTTTGAATTGTTCAATTACGAAAAATATTGAAATTATTCACTTTGCAAACACGTTATTCACAGAATGCCTTTCACGAAAATACTGAGGTAATTTTTAAGTTTCAGGCAACTTATATATATCTCTTCTTTCTATAATGACTCAATAAGAGAAAGTCATCAAATATGCATTAGCAACAATTGGTGGAAATAGGAATGTTATCTCTACAATTGAAAATGTGGTGCGATAACAAAATTCTTGATGGTTGCAGATAAATTTCTTCGAATGTGATATGCAACATCTGTTGAAAGAATTTATTGAGGATATTTTTTTATAACTGTAATGGGTTTGTTCATTCATCGTCCTATTTGTGTTGTTATTTAATTTTTTTTTGTTTCATATAATTTTTGTTATTGTTTTACGTCCCATCATTTCAGGATATAAGAAAAATTCAATAATTGTTTTTATAGAAATTCATATGTTAAATTTTATTATTATTCAGATACATCAACTAATCGAACAAAGTACTAATCAATGATACAACAAATAATAATAATAATAATAATAATAAGATTTATTTCCCAGAAATTAATACATATACAATCAGTTATGAAAAATCATATTTGTAGGTAATTCACAAAAAATGCAAGAAGAAAAAAAAAACAATAAGCAATCCAAACCGGGATCGTATGCAAGAGTGAAAATTAAAAACAGATCGCTCTCAATGTTCTTAGAGTGCCATTAACCAGAATTCACGGTAATCCTGTCAATCTCATCCGCGGACACACCTCTCAACCAGATCTTCAACCACTTTTTATATAATGTTGGACTATTCACATTTCTGATATGAAGCGGAACCAGCGAGAAGACTCTTGGAGCCATATAATAAAATGATCTCTGACCTACTGCTTTTGTTGCTCTTTCAGTGACATATTCCGATCTTTTTTTGTGCCTAGTGTCGTGAGTATGGCTTATAGACGGCAATTCCGTTTTCCTTTTGTACTGCTGGCAAAGAACTCTAAAATAATAAAGTTTTTCCAATTCTAACATGGTTACTTCCTCGAAGAGTTTTTGGGTGGGATAAGTCCGTTCCTTGTTATACATAATCTTGAGGAAGGTTTTTTGTAAAACTTTGAGTTGTGTTTTGTGACATTTGTACGCTCCACCCCAGGATGATATTCCATATTGTAAGTGCGACTCAACCAGTGCATGATACAAAATTTTGAGAATACCATCGTCCATGATTCTTTTCAGGCATCTGAATGTAAATAATAGGGATCTAAGTTTCTTCGTCACCCTGGCGATGTGAAGGTCCCATCTAAGGTGTTCGTCGAATTCCACTCCAAGATAAGTTTTCGATTTTATGCACTCAATTACACTGCCATTCCTCAATACCAAATTCTGAATCCTGGGTAAGCCAGATACTCTGTTAGAGAATACCATGCACTTGGTCTTTTCCATATTCAGCATCAAGTCCATTTCACTTAACCAATTTCTCATCTCTTCCATTCCATTCTCGGCCTTATCCACAACTTCCTCCCAGGTAGAGCCAGTAAACAGGATCACAGTGTCATCTGCGAAGGACGATATTTCTGCATCCACCTCAAGAGACAGGAATCCATTTATATAGATGAGAAATAGTACAGGTCCTAGGACCGTCCCCTGGGGCACACCGGTCAAAACCTCCTGCCCCTCACTCACGACTCCATTAACCTCCACGCATTGTTTTCTATCCTCAAGATACGACCGGAACAAATCACCCGCTACTCCTCTTATACCAAGGTCCTCCATGACGTCCAACAGTTTGCGGTGGTTGACAGTGTCAAAGGCCCTGGCCAAGTCTAAGAAGAGTCCCATCGTACATTTTCCCCCATCGAGTGCTCGATAGATACCATTCGTCAAACAAACAATAGCATCATCCGTTGATCTCTCCGGTCTGAAACCAAATTGTTTTTTGGAAAGCAAATTGTTTCTCTCCAGAAACTCGACCAGTCGTACCCTGATCACCTTTTCCACAACTTTTGCAATGGTACTAATCAGTGAGATTGGCCTATAGTTGGAGAGACTTTCTCGATCACCTTTTTTGAACAGAGGTTTTATCATAGCCGTCTTGAGGTTGTCTGGAAACTTTCCTCTTTCAAAAATAACATTCACCAGGCACGCTAGAGGTTCCTTTATGTGTTCACCAATAATTTTCAGATGTTCTCCAGTTATTTCATCGAAGCCAGGGCATTTATGATTTTTTAGTCCATTTATTATTTCAAGCACTTCTCTTCCATCTGTCGGCCTCAAGAACATTGTTTTGCTCTTTCTGTCTCTCCTCACAATACGGGTCACTGGTCTCCTGATCTGATTAACCATCTCTCCACCCAAATTCACAAAGTATGAATTGAACATCCGAGCAATTTCATCTGTATCTGTGATGCTGGTACCTTCTTTATTGATCTTATATATTCCAGGTTGGGTCTTCTCACTTCCCGTCAGATCTCTGATATTGGACCAAAGAGCTCTTGAATTATCCTTATTTTTTCCTATCTGTTCTGAGTAGTAGTCTTTCTTCGCTGTTCTAATCAGATTGGTGAGTTTATTCTTATATGTTTTGTATTTGTGTAGTAATTGAGCATCGTTCGGGTTACTAAGTACCAACCTATAAATCCTTTGTTTTTCATCAACAGACTTTACCAAACCCTTCGTTATCCATGGTTTTCTCTTCACTTTACGGCTTTTAATATGTCGTCTGGAAGATGATGCCACAGCACTTCTTATCTTGTTGAGCAAACATTCAGACATCCGGTTCACATCATCCAAACAGAAATAGTCACTCCAGTCTTCCACCTCCATGGTCTCAAAAAGTTTTTTCCGATCTAATACAACTCGTTTTTTTGATGGAGGTTGTTCTCTAATGGTTGACATTGGACATATTCCAAGTATAGGGAAGTGATCTGTAACATTGCAGTGGAGGACATATGACTTGCATCCTGAAGGGTTCACCGGATTCTTGATAAAGATATGGTCCAACAAAGTTTGGGACTCACCCTGTACTCTCGTATATTTATCAATCATTGAATTAAAGCCAAATTCTCCTAGTATATTCAGATATTCATTACAAAAATCAGTATCTGATTTAATATCTATATTAACATCACCGACAAAAAAATACGTATATTTGTTGTCCAGGCAGTAGTTCTTCATGTAATTATAGAGATGTTCATTGAATTCGTACGGACTGGATGAGGGAGAACGATAGAGGGCATCAACTGTAATATCTCTGTCTACGCCTTTGATGGTGAGGCGAACTGTCCTTATAATACCAAGATCGAGAAAAAAACACTGAAACACCAGTTTCTTTTTTATATACACGACAACTCCGTCGTTCTGATTATAATCTCCTGAGTTATAAATTATTTCGTATTCTGGCATTTTGAAAAGGTTGATATCCGGAACACACCATGTTTCCGTGAAGACTATAACATCAAAATGGTAATCGAACTTTTTCAGTAAAATTGACATTTCATCGAAGTTTTTATTGATGCTTCTAATGTTCGCATGAAAAACAGCAAATCCCGCCTTCTTGGCTACCCCATCAATGATCCTAAAGCCCTGGTCGTCGTCCACTTCAGTCGATTCGTACTGCAGATGTTCGAAATCCCTTATATATTGATCCATCCCAAAACTCTTGTAGACCTAACAAAAAAAAAACGAGCACAAAATGAAAACAATTCAAGTAATGTGAAAATAAATCAGGATAATCCCACGAAGAATTCTTGTAGTAGGAGTTACTAATCTACATCAACAAAATGTTGCACACATAACAAGCACACAAATAATACAGAAACTAATCTCTGAGACTCGCTTTAGCCGAGTTTTTTCTTGTATTTGGTCGATCTCTTGCCAAAGCCCTTAAAGAATTTTGTACAGTACCTGGTTTAGGCGTAATGGAAGACCCTCTTTCAGAAACGCTGTTGGTTGTTGTCAGTTTCACTGGTTGGGTTGGCGGGGGCAGTTTCACCGTAGATTCACCTGGCTTTGCGTGTCCTATTTCTTCCTTTGTAGACTTGGTTTGGTGGATTGGTGTACCTGGATCACTATGCGGTCTACTGGGAAAACACTCAAAACCTTCTTCCTCTAGACATTCAAGATCGGCTGGAGTGAAGACACGATCGTCCATATGAAGTCTTCCTTTCCTAATGTAGCAATTGGTCACCCCTCTTTGTTTGGCAGAGTAAAGATGTTTCCTCAAAATTTTATTCTCAGATCTCTGCTGTTCAGTGAGATCCTGCGTGATCCTTATTGAGGAACCCTTTAGGTTCTTAGTATTCTTGAGCACTGTGAGTTTCCTCAAATAGGATGTAAATTCAACCTTTATAGGACTATTTTTATTCCTCCCTAGTGTAAACAAACTGTTGATGTCACCTTCCACCAGTTTAACTTTCAGACTATTTCCAATAAACTCTACAATATCCTGAACTCCAACTATCGCAGTGTGTCTCTCCAAACCAAAAATTATAATTCCGTTCCTTCTTCGTTCTCTTTCCAAGTATTCAACTCTCCTCTTCAGTTCATCATTTTCTTTTTCCGCTTTGTTGAGAAGGTGACTAATCTCCTCGATTTTCAATGAAAGTTTCACCTCTAATGCTCGTAAAAAAGATTTTACATCTTCATTTCCCTTTACAATCTCATCTCGAAGTTGTATGTTTGTCAACTCAACTCCTGTCATTTCTCGAAATGAAATTTCACAAATTCCACTCGATGCGGTCCTGTTTGAAAATTTCTTATCAACCGTCGCCGTATGGAGAGACTGAAGATAAGCGATTAATCTCCCGATCAATCGAGTCGATTAACTTCAAAATATTAATATATTACTAATTAATAATATACATATATCATTCACCAAATGTGGCCAAAACAAATGTACTTCCTCTAAAACAGTTCACGAAAATTAATTCGGCAAAATTCAACACAAAATATCAGATTTACTCAGAGCGCTACTTCAACGAATAATCTATATTTCACTTGTATGTTATTTGGTCTTATATGGTCTTATATACATTATTTTGATGATTTTTTGAAGAGTAATTTATTTAATTCAATAACGTGAAATATAACATCATTATAGAGCTCGATTTGGAATTTTGAAATAGAAATTTTGATGTCTACGAAAATTATTTCTTTTCTTTTTTAAGGTTACACTATATTGATTGAATTTTTCGGTCTTAAAACCCTTCTTCATTTGAGATGCTGTAATTTCAAGAATTTTCTTGATCAGAAAAGCATTTCTCAAGCATGTATTCAAATGAATTTTATCCTCTTCTTTTGTTTTGTCTTCTTCATATTCAGGTTCTGAGTTCATATTCACAATAACTGAATCATTTTTCATTTTAATGTTCTGTTTTTCGGCATCACAAATTTTTCCGCGATACGGCTCAGTTGTAGATTTCTCAGATTTCCAATTGATATTTGACACATCCCTTAACTCGCCATTTTGAATATCTTTCACTTCGTTAACTATTTTCTTGATGAGTAAAGTATTCCTTATGTTCAGTTTATGATTTTTCAATTTCCTCAATCCCGATTTCAAAATCACCTTTTCATTCATTATGTTCATGTTTTGAATTGTTCAATTACGAAAAAGATTGAAATTATTCACTATGCAAACACGTTATTCACAGAATGCCTTTCACGAAAATACTGAGGTAATTTTTAAGTTTCAGGCAACTTATATATGCCTTTCACGAAAATACTGAGGTAATTTTTAAGTTTCAGGCAACTTCTTTCTATAATGACTCAATAAGAGAAAGTCATCAAATATGCATAAGCTCCAATTGGTGGAAATAGGAATGTTATCTCTTCAATTGAAAATGTGGTGCGATAACAAAATTCTTGATGGTTGCAGATAAATTTCTTCGAATGTGATATGCAACATCTGTTGAAAGAATTTATTGAGTATAATTTTTTATAACTGTAATATGTTTGTTCATTTACCGTCCTATTTGTGTTGTTATTTAAATTTTTTTTGTTTCATATAATTTTTGTTATCGTTTTACGTCCCATCATTCCAGGATATAAGAAAAATTCAATAATCGTTTTTATAGAAATTCATATGTTAAATTTTATTATTATTCAGATACATCAACTAATCGAACAAAGTACTAATCAATGATACAACAAATGGTCTTATATACAATATTTTGATGATTTTTTGAAGAGTAATTTATTTAATTCAATAACGTGAAATATAACATCATTATAGAGCTCGATTTGGAATTTTGAAATAGAAATTTTGATGTCTACGAAAATTATTTCTTTTCTTTTTTAAGGTTACACTATATTGATTAAATTTTTCGGTCTTAAAACCCTTTTTCATTTGAGATGCTGTAATTTCAAGAATTTTCTTGATCAGAAAAGCATTTCTCAAGCATGTATTCAAATGAATTTCATCCTCTTCTTTTGTTTTGTCTTCTTCATATTCAGGTTTTGAGTTCATATTCACAATAACTGAATCATTTTTCAATTTAATGTTCTGTTTTTCTGCATCACGAATTTTTCCGCGATACGGCTCAGTTGTAGATTTCTCAGATTTCCAACTGATATTTGACACATCCCTTAACTCGCCATTTTGAATATCTTTCAATTCGTTAACTATTTTCTTGATGAGTAAAGTATTCCTTATGTTCAGTTTATGATTTTTCAATTTCCTCAATCCCGATTTCAAAATCACCTTTTCATTCATTATGTTCATGTTTTGAATTGTTCAATTACGAAAAAGATTGAAATTATTCACTATGCAAACACGTTATTCACAGAATGCCTTTCACGAAAATACTGAGGTAATTTTTAAGTTTCAGGCAACTTATATATGCCTTTCACGAAAATACTGAGGTAATTTTTAATTTTCAGGCAACTTCTTTCTATAATGACTCAATAAGAGAAAGTCATCAAATATGCATAAGCTCCAATTGGTGGAAATAGGAATGTTATCTCTTCAATTGAAAATGTGGTGCGATAACAAAATTCTTGATGGTTGCAGATAAATTTCTTCGAATGTGATATGCAACATCTGTTGAAAGAATTTATTGAGTATGATTTTTTATAACTGTAATGGGTTTGTTCATTCAAGGTCCTATTTGTGTTGTTTTCTATTTTTTTTTTGTTTCATATAATTTTTGTTATTGTTTTACGTCCCATCATTTCAGGATATAAGAAAAATTCAATAATCGTTTTTATAGAAATTCATATGTTAAATTTTATTATTATTCAGATACATCAACTAATCGAACAAAGTACTAATCAATGATACAACAAATGGTCTTATATACAATATTTTGATGATTTTTTGAAGAGTAATTTATTTAATTCAATAACGTGAAATATAACATCATTATAGAGCTCGATTTGGAATTTTGAAATAGAAATTTTGATGTCTACGAAAATTATTTCTTTTCTTTTTTAAGGTTACACTATATTGATTGAATTTTTCGGTCTTAAAACCCTTTTTCATTTGAGATGCTGTAATTTCAAGAATTTTCTTGATCAGAAAAGCATTTCTCGAGCATTTATTCAAATGAATTTTATCCTCTTCTTTTGTTTTGTCTTCTTCATATTCAGGTTCTGAGTTCATATTCACAATAACTGAATCATTTTTCATTTTAATGTTCTGTTTTTCTGCATCACAAATTTTTCCGCGATACGGCTCAGTTGTAAATTTCTCAGATTTCCAACTGATATTTGACACATCCCTTAACTCGCCATTTTGAATATCTTTCACTTCGTTAACTATTTTCTTGATCAGTAAAGTATTCCTTATGTTCAGTTTATGATTTTCCAATTTCCTCCATCCCGATTTCAAAATCACCTTTTCATTCATGATGTTCATGTTTTGAATTGTTCAATTACAAAAAAAAATTGAAATTATTCACTTTGCAAACACGTTATTCACAGAATGCCTTTCACGAAAATACTGAGGTAATTTTTAAGTTTCAGGCAACTTATATATATCTCTTCTTTCTATAATGACTCAATAAGAGAAAGTCATCAAATATGCATTAGCTCCAATTGGTGGAAATAGGAATGTTATCTCTTCAATTGAAAATGTGGTGCGATAACAAAATTCTTGATGGTTGCAGATAAATTTCTTCGAATGTGATATGCAACATCTGTTGAAAGAATTTATTGAGTATAATTTTTTATAACTGTAATGGGTTTGTTCATTCACCGTCCTATTTGTGTTGTTATTTAATTTTTTTTTTTGTTTGATATAATTTTTGTTATTGTTTTACGTCCCATCATTTCAGGATATAAGAAAAATTCAATAATCGTTTTTAT
The DNA here is from genome assembly GCF_914767665.1 of Harmonia axyridis. Taxonomy (NCBI): domain Eukaryota; kingdom Metazoa; phylum Arthropoda; class Insecta; order Coleoptera; family Coccinellidae; genus Harmonia; species Harmonia axyridis. The sequence continues at coordinate 50,729,705 of NC_059502.1, read as the reverse complement.
AGAAATTCATATGTTAAATTTTATTATTATTCAGATACATCAACTAATCGAACAAAGTACTAATCAATGATACAACAAATGATCTTATATACATTATTTTGATGGTTTTTTGAAGAGTAATTTATTTAATTCAATAACGTGAAATATAACATCATTATAGAGCTCGATTTGGAATTTTGAAATAGAAATTTTGATGTCTACGAAAATTATTTCTTTTCTTTTTTAAGGTTACACTATATTGATTGAATTTTTCGGTCTTAAAACCCTTCTTCATTTGAGATGCTGTAATTTCAAGAATTTTCTTGATCAGAAAAGCATTTCTCAAGCATGTATTCAAATGAATTTCATCCTCTTCTTTTGTTTTGTCTTCTTCATATTCAGGGTTTGAGTTCATATTCACAATAACTGAATCATTTTTCAATTTAATGTTCTGTTTTTCTGCATCACGAATTTTTCCGCGATACGGCTCAGTTGTAGATTTCTCAGATTTCCAACTGATATTTGACACATCCCTTAACTCGCCATTTTGAATATCTTTCACTTCGTTAACTATTTTCTTGATCAGTAAAGTATTTCTTATGTTCAGTTTATGATTTTTCAATTTCCTCAATCCTGATTTCAAAATCACCTTTTCATTCATTATGTTCATGTTTTGAATTGTTCAATTACGAAAAAGATTGAAATTATTCACTATGCAAACACGTTATTCACAGAATGCCTTTCACGAAAATACTGAGGTAATTTTTAAGTTTCAGGCAACTTATATATGCCTTTCACGAAAATACTGAGGTAATTTTTAAGTTTCAGGCAACTTCTTTTTATAATGACTCAATAAGAGAAAGTCATCAAATATGCATAAGCTCCAATTGGTGGAAATAGGAATGTTATCTCTTCAATTGAAAATGTGGTGCGATAACAAAATTCTTGATGGTTGCAGATAAATTTCTTCGAATGTGATATGCAACATCTGTTGAAAGAATTTATTGAGTATAATTTTTTATAACTGTAATATGTTTGTTCATTTACCGTCCTATTTGTGTTGTTATTTAATTTTGTTTTTGTTTCATATAATTTTTGTTATCGTTTTACGTCCCATCATTTCAGGATATAAGAAAAATTCAATAATCGTTTTTATAGAAATTCATATGTTAAATTTTATTATTATTCAGATACATCAACTAATCGAACAAAGTACTAATCAATGATACAACAAATGGTCTTATATACAATATTTTGATGATTTTTTGAAGAGTAATTTATTTAATTCAATAACGTGAAATATAACATCATTATAGAGCTCGATTTGGAATTTTGAAATAGAAATTTTGATGTCTACGAAAATTATTTCTTTTCTTTTTTGAGGTTACACTATATTGATTAAATTTTTCGGTCTTAAAACCCTTTTTCATTTGAGATGCTGTAATTTCAAGAATTTTCTTGATCAGAAAAGCATTTCTCAAGCATGTATTCAAATGAATTTTATCCTCTTCTTTTGTTTTGTCTTCTTCATATTCAGGTTTTGAGTTCATATTCACAATAACTGAATCATTTTTCAATTTAATGTTCTGTTTTTCTGCATCACAAATTTTTCCGCGATACGGCTCAGTTGTAGATTTCTCAGATTTCCAACTGATATTTGACACATCACTTAACTCGCCATTTTGAATATCTTTCACTTCGTTAACTATTTTCTTGATCAGTAAAGTATTTCTTATGTTCAGTTTATGATTTTTCAATTTCCTCAATCCTGATTTCAAAATCACCTTTTCATTCATTATGTTCATGTTTTGAATTGTTCAATTACGAAAAAGATTGAAATTATTCACTATGCAAACACGTTATTCACAGAATGCCTTTCACGAAAATACTGAGGTAATTTTTAAGTTTCAGGCAACTTATATATATCTCTTCTTTCTATAATGACTCAATAAGAGAAAGTCATCAAATATGCATTAGCTCCAATTGGTGGAAATAGGAATGTTATCTCTTCAATTGAAAATGTGGTGCGATAACAAAATTCTTGATGGTTGCAGATAAATTTCTTCGAATGTGATATGCAACATCTGTTGAAAGAATTTATTGAGTATAATTTTTTATAACTGTAATGGGTTTGTTCATTCACCGTCCTATTTGTGTTGTTATTTAATTTTTTTTTTGTTTCATATAATTTTTGTTATTGTTTTACGTCCCATCATTTCAGGATATAAGAAAAATTCAATAATCGTTTTTATAGAAATTCATATGTTAAATTTTATAATTATTCAGATACATCAACTAATCGAACAAAGTACTAATCAATAATACAACAAATGGTCTTATATACATCATTTTGATGATTTTTTGAAGAGTAATTCATTTAATTCAATAACGTGAAATATAACATCATTATAGAGCTCGATTTTGAATTTTGAAATAGAAATTTTGATGTCTACGAAAATTATTTCTTTTCTTTTTTAAGGTTACACTATATTGATTGAATTTTTCGGTCTTAAAACCCTTTTTCATTTGAGATGCTGTAATTTCAAGAATTTTCTTGATCAGACAAGCATTTCTCAAGCATGTATTCGAATGAATTTTATCCTCTTCTTTTGTTTTGTCTTCTTCATATTCAGGTTCTGAGTTCATATTCACAATAACTGAATCATTTTTCATTTTAATGTTGTGTTTTTCTGCATCACAAATTTTTCCGCGATACGGCTCAGTTGTAGATTTCTCAGATTTCCAACTGATATTTGACACATCCCTTAATTCGCCATTTTGAATATCTTTCACTTCGTTAACTGGTTTCTTGATCAGTAAAGTATTCCTTATGTTCAGTTTATGATTTTCCAATTTCCTCCATCCCGATTTCAAAATCACCTTTTCATTCATGACGTTCATGTTTTGAATTGTTCAATTACGAAAAAGATTGAAATTATTCACTTTGCAAACACGTTATTCACAGAATGCCTTTCACGAAAATATTGAGGTAATTTTTAAGTTTCAGGCAACTTATATATATCTCTTCTTTCTATAATGACTCAATACGAGAAAGTCATCAAATATGCATTAGCTCCAGTTGGTGGAAATAGGAATGTTATCTCTTCAATTGAAAATGTAGTGCGATAACAAAATTCTTGATGGTTGCAGATAAATTTCTTCGAATGTGATATGCAACATCTGTTGAAAGAATTTATTGAGAATGATTTTTTATAACTGTAATGGGTTTGTTCATTCACCGTCCTATTTGTGTTGTTTTTTAATTTTTTTTTTGTTTCATATAATTTTTGTTATTGTTTTACGTCCCATCACTTCAGGATATAAGAAAAATTCAATAATCGTTTTTATAGAAATTCATATGTTAAATTTTATTATTATTCAGATACATCAACTAATCGAACAAAGTACTAATCAATGATACAACAAATGGTCTTATATACATTATTTTGATGATTTTTTGAAGAGTAATTTATTTAATTCAATAACGTGAAATATAACATCATTATAGAGCTCGATTTGGAATTTTGAAATAGAAATTTTGATGTCTACGAAAATTATTTCTTTTCTTTTTTAAAGTTACACTATATTGATTGAATTTTTCGGTCTTAAAACCCTTTTTCATTTGAGATGCTGTAATTTCAAGAATTTTCTTGATCAGAAAAGCATTTCTCAACATGTATTCAAATGAATTTTATCCTCTTCTTTTGTTTTGTCTTCTTCATATTCAGGTACTAAGTTCATATTCACAATAACTGAATCATTTTTCATTTTAATGTTCTGTTTTTCTGCATCACAAATTTTTCCGCGATACGGCTCAGTTGTAGATTTCTCAGATTTCCAACTGATATTTGACACATCCCTTAACTCGCCATTTTGAATATCTTTCACTTCGTTAACTATTTTCTTGATCAGTAAAGTATTTCTTATGTTCAGTTTATGATTTTTCAATTTCCTCAATCCTGATTTCAAAATCACCTTTTCATTCATTATGTTCATGTTTTGAATTGTTCAATTACGAAAAAGATTGAAATTATTCACTATGCAAACACGTTATTCACAGAATGCCTTTCACGAAAATACTGAGGTAATTTTTAAGTTTCAGGCAACTTATATATATCTCTTCTTTCTATAATGACTCAATAAGAGAAAGTCATCAAATATGCATTAGCTCCAATTGGTAGAAATAGGAATGTTATCTCTTCAATTGAAAATGTGGTGCGATAACAAAATTCTTGATGGTTGCAGATAAATTTCTTCGAATGTGATATGCAACATCTGTTGAAAGAATTTATTGAGTATAATTTTTTATAACTGTAATGGGTTTGTTCATTCACCGTCCTATTTGTGTTGTTATTTAATTTTTTTTTTGTTTCATATAATTTTTGTAATTGTTTTACGTCCCATCATTTCAGGATATAAGAAAAATTCAATAATCGTTTTTATAGAAATTCATATGTTAAATTTTATTATTATTCAGATACATCAACTAATCGAACAAAGTACTAATCAATGATACAACAAATGGTCTTATATACATTATTTTGATAGTTTTTTGAAGAGTAATTTATTTAATTCAATAACGTGAAATATGACATCATTATAGAGCTCGATTTGGAATTTTGAAATAGAAATTTTGATGTCTACGAAAATTATTTCTTTTCTTTTTTAAGGTTACACTATATTGATTGAATTTTTCGGTCTTAAAACCCTTTTTCATTTGAGATGCTGTAATTTCAAGAATTTTCTTGATCAGAAAAGCATTTCTCAAGCATGTATTCAAATGAATTTTATCCTCTTCTTTTGTTTTGTCTTCTTCATATTCAGGTTCTAAGTTCATATTCACAATAACTGAATCATTTTTCATTTTAATATTCTGTTTTTCTGCATCACAAATTTTTCCGCGATACGGCTCAGTTGTAGATTTCTCAGATTTCCAACTGATATTTGACACATCCCTTAACTCGCCATTTTGAATATCTTTCACTTCGTTAACTATTTTCTTGATCAGTAAAGTATTCCTTATGTTCAGTTTATGATTTTCCAATTTCCTCCATCCCGATTTCAAAATCACCTTTTCATTCATGATGTTCATGTTTTGAATTGTTCAATTACAAAAAAAAATTGGAATTATTCACTTTGCAAACACGTTATTCACAGAATGCCTTTCACGAAAATACTGAGGTAATTTTTAAGTTTCAGGCAACTTATATATATCTCTTCTTTCTATAATGACTCAATAAGAGAAAGTCATCAAATATGCATTAGCTCCAATTGGTGGAAATAGGAATGTTATCTCTTCAATTGAAAATGTGGTGCGATAACAAAATTCTTGATGGTTGCAGATAAATTTCTTCGAATGTGATATGCAACATCTGTTGAAAGAATTTATTGAGTATAATTTTTTATAACTGTAATGGGTTTGTTCATTCACCGTCCTATTTGTGTTGTTATTTAATTTTTTTTTTGTTTCATATAATTTTTGTTATTGTTTTACGTCCCATCATTTCAGGATATAAGAAAAATTCAATAATCGTTTTTATAGAAATTCATATGTTGAATTTTATTATTATTCAGATACATCAACTAATCGAACAAAGTACTAATCAATGATACAACAAATGGTCTTATATACATTATTTTGATGGTTTTTTGAAGAGTAATTTATTTAATTCAATAACGTGAAATATAACATCATTATAGAGCTCGATTTGGAATTTTGAAATAGAAATTTTGATGTCTACGAAAATTATTTCTTTTCTTTTTTAAGGTTACACTATATTGATTGAATATTTCGGTCTTAAAACCCTTTTTCATTTGAGATGCTGTAATTTCAAGAATTTTCTTGATCAGAAAAGCATTTCTCAAGCATGTATTCAAATGAATTTTATCCTCTTGTTTTGTTTTGTCTTCTTCATATTCAGGTTCTAAGTTCATATTCACAATAACTGAATCATTTTTCATTTTAATGTTGTGTTTTTCTGCATCACAAATTTTTCCGCGATACGGCTCAGTTGTAGATTTCTCAGATTTCCAACTGATATTTGACACATCCCTTAACTCGCCATTTTGAATATCTTTCACTTCGTTAACTATTTTCTTGATCAGTAAAGTATTTCTTATGTTCAGTTTATGATTTTTCAATTTCCTCAATCCTGATTTCAAAATCACCTTTTCATTCATTATGTTCATGTTTTGAATTGTTCAATTACGAAAAAGATTGAAATTATTCACTATGCAAACACGTTATTCACAGAATGCCTTTCACGAAAATACTGAGGTAATTTTTAAGTTTCAGGCAACTTATATATATCTCTTCTTTCTATAATGACTCAATAAGAGAAAGTCATCAAATATGCATTAGCTCCAATTGGTAGAAATAGGAATGTTATCTCTTCAATTGAAAATGTGGTGCGATAACAAAATTCTTGATGGTTGCAGATAAATTTCTTCGAATGTGATATGCAACATCTGTTGAAAGAATTTATTGAGTATAATTTTTTATAACTGTAATGGGTTTGTTCATTCACCGTCCTATTTGTGTTGTTATTTAATTTTTTTTTTGTTTCATATAATTTTTGTTATTGTTTTACGTCCCATCATTTCAGGATATAAGAAAAATTCAATAATCGTTTTTATAGAAATTCATATGTTGAATTTTATTATTATTCAGATACATCAACTAATCGAACAAAGTACTAATCAATGATACAACAAATGGTCTTATATACATTATTTTGATGGTTTTTTGAAGAGTAATTTATTTAATTCAATAACGTGAAATATAACATCATTATAGAGCTCGATTTGGAATTTTGAAATAGAAATTTTGATGTCTACGAAAATTATTTCTTTTCTTTTTTAAGGTTACACTATATTGATTGAATTCTTCGGTCTAAAAACCCCTTTTCATTTGAGATGCTGTAATTTCAGGAATTTTCTTGATCAGAAAAGCATTTCTCAAGCATGTATTCAAATGAATTTTATCCTCTTCTTTTGTTTTGTCTTCTTCATATTCAGGTTCTGAGTTCATATTCACAATAACTGAATCATTTTTCATTTTAATGTTGTGTTTTTCTGCATCACAAATTTTTCCGCGATACGGCTCAGTTGTAGATTTCTCAGATTTCCAACTGATATTTGACACATCCCTTAACTCGCCATTTTGAATATCTTTCACTTCGTTAACTATTATCTTGATCAGTGAAGTATTCCTTATGTTCAGTTTATGATTTTTCAATTTCCTCAATCCCGATTTCAAAATCACCTTTTCATTCATTATGTTCATGTTTTGAATTGTTCAATTACGAAAAAGATTGAAATTATTCACTATGCAAACACGTTATTCACAGAATGCCTTTCACGAAAATACTGAGGTAAATTTTAAGTTTCAGGCAACTTATATATATATCTCTTCTTTCTATAATCACTCAATAAGAGAAAGTCATCAAATATGCATTAGCTCAAATTGGTGGAAATAGGAATGTTATCTCTTCAATTGAAAATGTGGTGCGATAACAAAATTCTTGATGGTTGCAGATAAATTTCTTCGAATGTGATATGCAACATCTGTTGAAAGAATTTATTGAGTATAATTTTTTATAACTGTAATGGGTTTGTTCATTCACCGTCCTATTTGTGTTGTTATTTAATTTTTTTTTTGTTTCATATAATTTTTGTTATTGTTTTACGTCCCATCATTTCAGGATATAAGAAAAATTCAATAATCGTTTTTATAGAAATTCATATGTTAAATTTTATTATTATTCAGATACATCAACTAATCGAACAAAGTACTAATCAATGATACAACAAATGGTCTTATATACATTATTTTGATGGCTTTTTGAAGAGTAATTTATTTAATTCAATAACGTGAAATATAACATCATTATAGAGCTCGATTTGGAATTTTGAAATAGAAATTTTGATGTCTACGAAAATTATTTCTTTTCTTTTTTAAGGTTACACTATATTGATTGAATTTTTCGGTCTTAAAACCCTTTTTCATTTGAGATGCTGTAATTTCAAGGATTTTCTTGATCAGAAAGGCATTTCTCAAGCATGTATTCAAATGAATTTTATCCTCTTCTTTTGTTTTGTCTTCTTCATATTCAGGTTCTGAGTTCATATTCACAATAACTGAATAATTTTTCATTTTAATGTTCTGTTTTTCTGCATCACAAATTTTTTCGCGATACGGCTCAGTTGTAGATTTCTCAGATTTCCAACTGATATTTGACACATCCTTTAACTCGCCATTTTGAATATCTTTCACTCCGTTAACTATTTTCTTGATCAGTAAATTATTTATTATGTTCAGTTTATGATTTTTCAATTTCCTCAATCCTGATTTCAAAATCACATTTTTCATTCATTATGTTCATGTTTTGAATTGTTCAATTACGAAAAAGATTGAAATTATTCACTATGCAAACACGTTATTCACAGAATGCCTTTCACGAAAATACTGAGGTAATTTTTAAGTTTCAGGCAACTTATATATATCTCTTCTTTCTATAATGACTCAATAAGAGAAAGTCATCAAATATGCATTAGCTCCAATTGGTAGAAATAGGAATGTTATCTCTTCAATTGAAAATGTGGTGCGATAACAAAATTCTTGATGGTTGCAGATAAATTTCTTCGAATGTGATATGCAACATCTGTTGAAAGAATTTATTGAGTATGATTTTTTATAACTGTAATGGGTTTGTTCATTCACCGTCCTATTTGTGTTGTTATTTAATTTTTTTTTTGTTTCATATAATTTTTGTTATTGTTTTACGTCCCATCATTTCAGGATATAAGAAAAATTCAATAATCGTTTTTATAGAAATTCATATGTTAAATTTTATTATTATTCAGATACATCAACTAATCGAACAAAGTACTAATCAATGATACAACGAATGGTCTTATATACATTATTTTGATGATTTTTTGAAGAGTAATTTATTTAATTCAATAACGTGAAATATAACATCATTATAGAGCTCGATTTGGACTTTTGAAATAGAAATTTTGATGTCTACGAAAATTATTTCTTTTCTTTTTTAAGGTTACACTATATTGATTGAATTTTTCGGTCTTAAAACCCTTTTTCATTTGAGATGCTGTAATTTCAAGAATTTTCTTGATCAGAAAAGCATTTCTCAAGCATGTATTCAAATGAATTTTATCCTCTTCTTTTGTTTTGTCTTCTTCATATTCAGGTACTAAGTTCATATTCACAATAACTGAATCATTTTTCATTTTAATGTTGTGTTTTTCTGCATCACAAATTTTTCCGCGATACGGCTCAGTTGTTGATTTCTCAGATTTCCAACTGATATTTGACACATCCCTTAACTCGCCATTTTGAATATCTTTCACTTCGTTAACTATTTTCTTGATCAGTAAAGTATTTCTTATGTTCAGTTTATGATTTTTCAATTTCCTCAATCCTGATTTCAAAATCACCTTTTCATTCATTATGTTCATGTTTTGAATTGTTCAATTACGAAAAAGATTGAAATTATTCACTATGCAAACACGTTATTCACAGAATGCCTTTCACGAAAATACTGAGGTAATTTTTAAGTTTCAGGCAACTTATATATATCTCTTCTTTCTATAATGACTCAATAAGAGAAAGTCATCAAATATGCATTAGCTCCAATTGGTGGAAATAGGAATGTTATCTCTTCAATTGAAAATGTGGTGCGATAACAAAATTCTTGATGGTTGCAGATAAATTTCTTCGAATGTGATATGCAACATCTGTTGAAAGAATTTATTGAGTATAATTTTTTATAACTGTAATGGGTTTGTTCATTCACCGTCCTATTTGTGTTGTTATTTAATTTTTTTTTTGTTTCATATAATTTTTGTTATTGTTTTACGTCCCATCATTTCAGGATATAAGAAAAATTCAATAATCGTTTTTATAGAAATTCATATGTTAAATTTCATTATTATTCAGATACATCAACTAATCGAACAAAGTACTAATCAATGATACAACAAATGGTCTTATATACATTATTTTGATAGTTTTTTGATGAGTAATTTATTTAATTCAATAACGTGAAATATAACATCATTATAGAGCTCGATTTGGAATTTTGAAATAGAAATTTTGATGTCTACGAAAATTATTTCTTTTCTTTTTTAAGGTTACACTATATTGATTGAATTTTTCGGTCTTAAAACCCTTTTTCATTTGAGATGCTGTAATTTCAAGAATTTTCTTGATCAGAAAAGCATTTCTCAAGCATGTATTCAAATGAATTTTATCCTCTTCTTTTGTTTTGTCTTCTTCATATTCAGGTTCTAAGTTCATATTCACAATAACTGAATCATTTTTCATTTTAATGTTCTGTTTTTCAGCATCACAAATTTTTTCGCGATACGGCTCAGTTGTAGATTTCTCAGATTTCCAACTGATATTTGACACATCCCTTAACTCGCCATTTTGAATATCTTTCACTTCGTTAACTATTTTCTTGATCAGTAAATTATTTATTATGTTCAGTTTATGATTTTTCAATTTCCTCAATCCTGATTTCAAAATCACATTTTTCATTCATTATGTTCATGTTTTGAATTGTTCAATTACGAAAAAGATTGAAATTATTCACTATGCAAACACGTTATTCACAGAATGCCTTTCACGAAAATACTGAGGTAATTTTTAAGTTTCAGGCAACTTATATATATCTCTTCTTTCTATAATGACTCAATAAGAGAAAGTCATCAAATATGCATTAGCTCCAATTGGTAGAAATAGGAATGTTATCTCTTCAATTGAAAATGTGGTGCTATAACAAAATTCTTGATGGTTGCAGATAAATTTCTTCGAATGTGATATGCAACATCTGTTGAAATAATTTATTGAGTATGATTTTTTATAACTGTAATGGGTTTGTTCATTCACCGTCCTATTTGTGTTGTTATTTAATTTTTTTTTTGTTTCATATAATTTTTGTTATTGTTTTACGTCCCATAATTTCAGGAGATAAGAAAAATTCAATAATCGTTTTTATAGAAATTCATATGTTAAATTTTATTATTATTCAGATACATCAACTAATCGAACAAAGTACTAATCAATGATACAACAAATGGTCTTATATACATTATTTTGATGATTTTTTGAAGAGTAATTTATTTAATTCAATAACGTGAAATATAACATCATTAGAGAGCTCGATTTGGACTTTTGAAATAGAAATTTTGATGTCTACGAAAATTATTTCTTTTCTTTTTTAAGGTTACACTATACTGATTGAATTTTTCGGTCTTAAAACCCTTTTTCATTTGAGATGCTGTAATTTCAAGAATTTTCTTGATCAGAAAAGCATTTCTCGAGCATTTATTCAAATGAATTTTATCCTCTTCTTTTGTTTTGTCTTCTTCATATTCAGGTTCTGAGTTCATATTCACAATAACTGAATCATTTTTCATTTTAATGTTCTGTTTTTCTGCATCACAAATTTTTCCGCGATACGGCTCAGTTGTAAATTTCTCAGATTTCCAACTGATATTTGACACATCCCTTAACTCGCCATTTTGAATATCTTTCACTTCGTTAACTATTTTCTTGATCAGTGAATTATTTATTATGTTCAGTTTATGATTTTTCAATTTCCTCAATCCTGATTTCAAAATCACATTTTTCATTCATGATGTTCATGTTTTGAATTGTTCAATTACAAAAAAAAATTGAAATTATTCACTTTGCAAACACGTGATTCACAGAATGCCTTTCACGAAAATACTGAGGTAATTTTTAAGTTTCAGGCAACTTATATATATCTCTTCTTTCTATAATGACTCAATAAGAGAAAGTCATCAAATATGCATTAGCTCCAATTGGTGGAAATAGGAATGTTATCTCTTCAATTGAAAATGTGGTGCGATAACAAAATATTTGATGGTTGCAGATAAATTTCTTCGAATGTGATATGCAACTTCTGTTGAAAGAATTTATTGAGTATAATTTTTTATAACTGTAATGGGTTTGTTCATTCACCGTTCAATTTGTGTTGTTATTTAATTTTTTTTTTGTTTCATATGATTATTGTTATTGTTTTACGTCCCATCATTTCAGGATATAAGAAAAATTCAATGATCATTTTTATAGAAATTCATATGTTAAATTTTATCATTATTCAGATACATCAACTAATCGAACAAAGTACTAATCAATGATACAACAAATGGTCTTATATACATTATTTTGATGGTTTTTTGAAGAGTAATTTATTTAATTCAATAACGTGAAATATAACATCATTATAGAGCTCGATTTGGAATTTTGAAATAGAAATTTTGATGTCTACGAAAATTATTTCTTTTCTTTTTTAAGGTTACACTATAATGATTGAATTTTTCGGTCTTAAAACCCTTTTTCATTTGAGATGCTGTAATTTCAAGAATTTTCTTGATCAGAAAAGCATTTCTCAAGCATGTATTCAAATGAATTTTATCCTCTTCTTTTGTTTTGTCTTCTTCATATTCAGGTTCTGAGTTCAAATTCACAATAACTGAATCATTTTTCATTTTAATGTTGTGTTTTTCTGCATCACAAATTTTTCCGCGATACGGCTCAGTTGTAGATTTCTCAGATTTCCAACTGATATTTGACACATCCCTTAACTCGCCATTTTGAATATCTTTCACTTCGTTAACTATTTTCTTGATCAGTAAAGTATTCCTTATGTTCAGTTTATGATTTTTCAATTTCCTCAATCCCGATTTCAAAATCACCTTTTCATTCATTATGTTCATGTTTTGAATTGTTCAATTACGAAAAAGATTGAAATTATTCACTATGCAAACACGTTATTCACAGAATGCCTTTCACGAAAATACTGAGGTAATTATTAAGTTTCAGGCAACTTATATATATCTCTTCTTTCTATAATGACTCAATAAGAGAAAGTCATCAAATATGCATTAGCTCCAATTGGTGGAAATAGGAATGTTATCTCTTCAATTGAAAATGTGGTGCGATAACAAAATATTTGATGGTTGCAGATAAATTTCTTCGAATGTGATATGCAACTTCTGTTGAAAGAATTTATTGAGTATAATTTTTTATAACTGTAATGGGTTTGTTCATTCACCGTTCAATTTGTGTTGTTATTTAATTTTTTTTTTGTTTCATATGATTATTGTTATTGTTTTACGTCCCGTCATTTCAGGATATAAGAAAAATTCAATGATCATTTTTATAGAAATTCATATGTTAAATTTTATCATTATTCAGATACATCAACTAATCGAACAAAGTACTAATCAATGATACAACAAATGGTCTTATATACATTATTTTGATGGTTTTTTGAAGAGTAATTTATTTAATTCAATAACGTGAAATATAACATCATTATAGAGCTCGATTTGGAATTTTGAAATAGAAATTTTGATGTCTACGAAAATTATTTCTTTTCTTTTTTAAGGTTACACTATATTGATTGAATTTTTCGGTCTTAAAACCCTTTTTCATTTGAGATGCTGTAATTTCAAGAATTTTCTTGATCAGAAAAGCATTTCTCAAGCATGTATTCAAATGAATTTTATCCTCTTCTTTTGTTTTGTCTTCTTCATATTCAGGTTCTGAGTTCAAATTCACAATAACTGAATCATTTTTCATTTTAATGTTGTGTTTTTCTGCATCACAAATTTTTCCGCGATACGGCTCAGTTGTAGATTTCTCAGATTTCCAACTGATATTTGACACATCCCTTAACTCGCCATTTTGAATATCTTTCACTTCGTTAACTATTTTCTTGATCAGTAAAGTATTCCTTATGTTCAGTTTATGATTTTTCAATTTCCTCAATCCCGATTTCAAAATCACCTTTTCATTCATTATGTTCATGTTTTGAATTGTTCAATTACGAAAAAGATTGAAATTATTCACTATGCAAACACGTTATTCACAGAATGCCTTTCACGAAAATACTGAGGTAATTATTAAGTTTCAGGCAACTTATATATATATATCTCTTCTTTCTATAATGACTCAATAAGAGAAAGTCATCAAATATGCATTAGCTCCAATTGGTGGAAATAGGAATGTTATCTCTTCAATTGAAAATGTGGTGCGATAACAAAATTCTTGATGGTTGCAGATAAATTTCTTCGAATGTGATATGCAACATCTGTTGAAAGAATTTATTGAGTATAATTTTTTATAACTGTAATGGGTTTGTTCATTCACTGTCCTATTTGTGTTGTTATTTAATTTTTTTTTTGTTTCATATAATTTTTGTTATTGTTTTACGTCCCATCATTTCAGGATATAAGAAAAATTCAATAATCGTTTTTATAGAAATTCATATGTTAAATTTTATTATTATTCAGATACATCAACTAATCGAACAAAGTACTAATCAATGATACAACAAATGGTCTTATATACATTATTTTGATGGTTTTTTGAAGAGTAATTTATTTAATTCAATAACGTGAAATATAACATCATTATAGAGCTCGATTTGGAATTTTGAAATAGAAATTTTGATGTCTACGAAAATTATTTCTTTTCTTTTTTAAGGTTACACTATATCGATTGAATTTTTCGGTCTTAAAACCCTTTTTCATTGGAGATGCTGTAATTTCAAGAATTTTCTTGATCAGAAAAGCATTTCTCAAGCATGTATTCAAATGAATTTTATCCTCTTCTTTTGTTTTGTCTTCTTCATATTCAGGTTTTGAGTTCATATTCACAATAACTGAATCATTTTTCATTTTAATGTTCTGTTTTTCTGCATCACAAATTTTTCCGCGATACGGCTCAGTTGTAGATTTCTCAGATTTCCAACTGATATTTGACACATCCCTTAACTCGCCATTTTGAATATCTTTCACTTCGTTAACTATTTTCTTGATCAGTAAAGTATTCCTTATGTTCAGTTTATGATTTTTCAATTTCCTCAATCCCGATTTCAAAATCACCTTTTCATTCATTATGTTCATGTTTTGAATTGTTCAATTACGAAAAAGATTGAAATTATTCACTATGCAAACACGTTATTCACAGAATGCCTTTCACGAAAATACTGAGGTAATTTTTAAGTTTCAGGCAACTTATATATATCTCTTCTTTCTATAATGACTCAATAAGAGAAAGTCATCAAATATGCATTAGCTCCAATTGGTAGAAATAGGAATGTTATCTCTTCAATTGAAAATGTGGTGCGATAACAAAATTCTTGATGGTTGCAGATAAATTTCTTCGAATGTGATATGCAACATCTGTTGAAAGAATTTATTGAGTATAATTTTTTATAACTGTAATGGGTTTGTTCACACACCGTCCTATTTGTGTTGTTTTTTAATTTTTTTTTTGTTTCATATAATTTTTGTTATTGTTTTACGTCCCATCAATTCAGGATATAAGAAAAATTCAATAATCGTTTTTATAGAAATTCATATGTTAAATTTTATTATTATTCAGATACATCAACTAATCGAACAAAGTACTAATCAATGATACAACAAATGGTCTTATATACATTATTTTGATGGCTTTTTGAAGAGTAATTTATTTAATTCAATAACGTGAAATATAACATCATTATAGAGCTCGATTTGGAATTTTGAAATAGAAATTTTGATGTCTACGAAAATTATTTCTTTTCTTTTTTAAGGTTACACTATATTGATTGAATTTTTCGGTCTTAAAACCCTTTTTCATTTGAGATGCTGTAATTTCAAGGATTTTCTTGATCAGAAAGGCATTTCTCAAGCATGTATTCAAATGAATTTTATCCTCTCCTTTTGTTTTGTCTTCTTCATATTCAGGTTCTGAGTTCATATTCACAATAACTGAATAATTTTTCATTTTAATGTTCTGTTTTTCTGCATCACAAATTTTTTCGCGATACGGCTCAGTTGTAGATTTCTCAGATTTCCAACTGATATTTGACACATCTTTTAACTCGCCATTTTGAATATCTTTCACTTCGTTAACTATTTTCTTGATCAGTAAAGTATTCCTTATGTTCAGTTTATGATTTTCCAATTTCCTCCATCCCGATTTCAAAATCACCTTTTCATTCATGATGTTCATGTTTTGAATTGTTCAATTACAAAAAAAAATTGAAATTATTCACTTTGCAAACACGTTATTCACAGAATGCCTTTCAAGTAAATACTGAGGTAATTTTTAAGTTTCAGGCAACTTATATATATCTCTTCTTTCTATAATGACTCAATAAGAGAAAGTCATCAAATATGCATTAGCTCCAATTGGTGGAAATAGGAATGTTATCTCTTCAATTGAAAATGTGGTGCGATAACAAAATTCTTGATGGTTGCAGATAAATTTCTTCGAATGTGATATGCAACATCTGTTGAAAGAATTTATTGAGTATAATTTTTTATAACTGTAATGGGTTTGTTCATTCACCGTCCTATTTGTGTTGTTATTTAATTTTTTTTTTGTTTCATATAATTTTTGTTATTGTTTTACGTCCCATCATTTCAGCATATAAGAAAAATTCAATAATCGTTTTTATAGAAATTCATATGTTAAATTTTATTATTATTCAGATACATCAACTAATCGAACAAAGTACTAATCAATGATACAACAAATGGTCTTATATACATTATTTTGATGGTTTTTTGAAGAGTAATTTATTTAATTCAATAACGTGAAATATAACATCATTATAGAGCTCAATTTGGAATTTTGAAATAGAAATTTTGATGTCTACGAAAATTATTTCTTTTCTTTTTTAAGGTTACACTATATTGATTGAATTTTTCGGTCTTAAAACCCTTTTTCATTTGAGATGCTGTAATTTCAAGAATTTTCTTGATCAGAAAAGCATTTCTCAAGCATGTATTCAAATGAATTTTATCCTCTTCTTTTGTTTTGTCTTCTTCATATTCAGGTTCTGAGTTCATATTCACAATAACTGAATCATTTTTCATTTTAATGTTCTGTTTTTCTGCATCACAAATTTTTCCGCGATACGGCTCAGTTGTAGATTTCTCAGATTTCCAACTGATATTTGACACATCCCTTAAGTCGCCATTTTGAATATCTTTCACTTCGTTAACTATTTTCTTGATCAGTAAAGTATTCCTTATGTTCAGTTTATGAGTTTTCAATTTCCTCAATCCCGATTTCAAAATCACCTTTTCATTCATTATGTTCATGTTTTGAATTGTTCAATTACGAAAAAGATTGAAATTATTCACTATGCAAACACGTTATTCACAGAATGCCTTTCACAAAAATACTGAGGTAATTTTTGAGTTTCAGGCAACTTATATATATCTCTTCTTTCTATAATGACTCAATAAGAGAAAGTCATCAAATATGCATTAGCTCCAATTGGTGGAAATAGGAATGTTATCTCTTCAATTGAAAATGTGGTGCGATAACAAAATTCTTGATGGTTGCAGATAAATTTCTTCGAATGTGATATGCAACATCTGTTGAAAGAATTTATTGAGTATAATTTTTTATAACTGTAATGGGTTTGTTCATTCACCGTCCTATTTGTGTTGTTATTTAATTTTTTTTTTGTTTCATATAATTTTTGTTATTGTTTTACGTCCCATCATTTCAGGATATAAGAAAAATTCAATAATCGTTTTTATAGAAATTCATATGTGAAATTTTATTATGATTCAGATACATCAACTAATCGAACAAAGTACTAATCAATGATACAACAAATGGTCTTATATACATTATTTTGATGGTTTTTTGAAGAGTAATTTATTTAATTCAATAACGTGAAATATAACATCATTATAGAGCTCGATTTGGAATTTTGAAATAGAAATTTTGATGTCTACGAAAATTATTTCTTTTCTTTTTTAAGGTTACACTATATTGATTGAATTTTTCGGTCTTAAAACCCTTTTTCATTTGAGATGCTGTAATTTCAAGAATTTTCTTGATCAGAAAAGCATTTCTCAAGCATGTATTCAAATGAATTTTATCCTCTTCTTTTGTTTTGTCTTCTTCATATTCAGGTTCTAAGTTCATATTCACAATAACTGAATCATTTTTCATTTTAATGTTCTGTTTTTCTGCATCACAAATTTTTCCGCGATACGGCTCAGTTGTAGATTTCTCAGATTTCCAACTGATATTTGACACATCCCTTAACTCGCCATTTTGAATATCTTTCACTTCGTTAACTATTTTCTTGATCAGTAAAGTATTTCTTATGTTCAGTTTATGATTTTTCAATTTCCTCAATCCTGATTTCAAAATCACCTTTTCATTCATTATGTTCATGTTTTGAATTGTTCAATTACGAAAAAGATTGAAATTATTCACTATGCAAACACGTTATTCATAGAATGCCTTTCACGAAAATACTGAGGTAATTTTTAAGTTTCAGGCAACTTATATATATCTCTTCTTTCTATAATGACTCAATAAGAGAAAGTCATCAAATATGCATTAGCTCCAATTGGTGGAAATAGGAATGTTATCTCTTCAATTGAAAAGGTGGTGCGATAACAAAATTCTTGATGGTTGCAGATAAATTTCTTCGAATGTGATATGCAACATCTGTTGAAAGAATTTATTGAGTATAATTATTTATAACTGTAATGGGTTTGTTCATTCAACGTCCTATTTGTGTTGTTATTTAATTTTTTTTTTGTTTCATATAATTTTTGTTAATGTTTCACGTCCCATCATTTCAGGATATAAGAAAAATTCAATAATCGTTTTTATAGAAATTCATATGTTAAATTTTATTATTATTCAGATACATCAACTAATCGAACAAAGTACTAATCAATGATACAACAAATGGTCTTATATACATTAATTTGATGGCTTTTTGAAGGGTAATTTATTTAATTCAATAACGTGAAATATAACATCATTATAGAGCTCGATTTGGAATTTTGAAATAGAAATTTTGATGTCTACGAAAATTATTTCTTTTCTTTTTTAAGGTTACACTATATTGATTGAATTTTTCGGTTTTGAAACCCTTTTTCATTTGAGATGCTGTAATTTCAAGAATTTTCTTGATCAGAAAGGCATTTCTCAAGCATGTATTCAAATGAATTTTATCCTCTTCTTTTGTTTTGTCTTCTTCATATTCAGGTTCTGAGTTCATATTCACAATAACTGAATAATTTTTCATTTTAATGTTCTGTTTTTCTGCATCACAAATTCTTCCGCGATACGGCTCAGTTGTAGATTTCCCAGATTTCCAACTGATATTTGACACATCCCTTAAGTCGCCAATTTGAATATCTTTCACTTCGTTAACTATTTTTTTGATCAGTATAGTATTCCTTATGTTCAGTTTATGATTTTTCAATTTCCTCAATCCCGATTTCAAAATCACCTTTTCATTCATTATGTTCATGTTTTGAATTGTTCAATTACGAAAAAGATTGAAATTATTCACTATGCAAACACGTTATTCACAGAATGCCTTTCACGAAAATACTGAGGTAATTTTAAGTTTCAGGCAACTTATATATATCTCTTCTTTCTATAATGACTCAATAAGAGAAAGTCATCAAATATGCATTAGCTCCAATTGGTGGAAATAGGAATGTTATCTCTTCAATTGAAAATGTGGTGCGATAACAAAATTCTTGATGGTTGCAGATAAATTTCTTCGAATGTGATATGCAACATCTGTTGAAAGAATTTATTGAGTATAATTTTTTATAAATGTAATGGGTTTGTTCATTCACCGTCCTATTTGTGTTGTTATTTAATTTTTTTTATGTTTAATATAATTTTTGATATTGTTTTACGTCCCATCATTTCAGGATATAAGAAAAATTCAATAATCGTTTTTATATAAATTCATATGTTAAATTTTATTATTATTCAGATACATCAACTAATCGAACAAAGTACTAATCAATGATACAACAAATGGTCTTATATACATTATTTTGATGGTTTCTTGAAGAGTAATTTATTTAATTCAATAACGTGAAATATAACATCATTATAGAGATCGATTTAGAATTTTGAAATAGAAATTTTGATGTCTACGAAAATTATTTCTTTTTTTTTTTTAAGGTTACACTATATTGATTGAATTTTTCGGTCTTGAAACCCTTTTTCATTTGAGATGCTGTAATTTCAAGAATTTTCTTGATTAGAAAAGCATTTCTCAAGCATGTATTCAAATGAATTTTATCCTCTTCTTTTGTTTTGTCTTCTTCATATTCAGGTTCTGAGTTCATATTCACAATAACTGAATCATTTTTCATTTTGATGTTCTGTTTTTCTGCATCACAAATTTTTCCGCGATACGGCTCAGTTGTAGATTTCTCAGATTTCCAAGTGATATTTGACACATCCCTTAACTCGCCATTTTGAATATCTTTCACTTCGGTAACTATTTTCTTGATCAGTAAAGTATTCCTTATGTTCAGTTTATGATTTTTCAATTTCCTCAATCCCGATTTCAAAATCACCTTTTCATTCATTATGTTCATGTTTTGAATTGTTCAATTACGAAAAAGATTGAAATTATTCACTATGCAAACACGTTATTCACAGAATGCCTTTCACGAAAATACTGAGGTAATTTTAAGTTTCAGGCAACTTCTATATATCTCTTCTTTCTATAATGACTCAATAAGAGAAAGTCATCAAATATGCATAAGCTCCAATTGGTGGAAATAGGAATGTTATCTCTTCAATTGAAAATGTGGTGCGATAACAAAATTCTTGATGGTTGCAGATAAATTTCTTCGAATGTGATATGCAACATCTGTTGAAAGAATTTATTGAGTATAATTTTTTATAAATGTAATGGGTTTGTTCATTCACCGTCCTATTTGTGTTGTTATTTAATTTTTTTTATGTTTAATATAATTTTTGATATTGTTTTACGTCCCATCATTTCAGGATATAAGAAAAATTCAATAATCGTTTTTATATAAATTCATATGTTAAATTTTATTATTATTCAGATACATCAACTAATCGAACAAAGTACTAATCAATGATACAACAAATGGTCTTATATACATTATTTTGATGGTTTCTTGAAGAGTAAATTATTTAATTCAATAACGTGAAATATAACATCATTATAGAGCTCGATTTAGAATTTTGAAATAGAAATTTTGATGTCTACGAAAATTATTTCTTTTCTTTTTTAAGGTTACACTATATTGATTGAATTTTTCGGTCTTGAAACCCTTTTTCATTTGAGATGCTGTAATTTCAAGAATTTTCTTGATTAGAAAAGCATTTCTCAAGCATGTATTCAAATGAATTTTATCCTCTTCTTTTGTTTTGTCTTCTTCATATTCAGGTTCTGAGTTCATATTCACAATAACTGAATCATTTTTCATTTTGATGTTCTGTTTTTCTGCATCACAAATTTTTCCGCGATACGGCTCAGTTGTAGATTTCTCAGATTTCCAAGTGATATTTGACACATCCCTTAACTCGCCATTTTGAATATCTTTCACTTCGGTAACTATTTTCTTGATCAGTAAAGTATTCCTTATGTTCAGTTTATGATTTTTCAATTTCCTCAATCCCGATTTCAAAATCACCTTTTCATTCATTATGTTCATGTTTTGAATTGTTCAATTACGAAAAAGATTGAAATTATTCACTATGCAAACACGTTATTCACAGAATGCCTTTCACGAAAATACTGAGGTAATTTTAAGTTTCAGGCAACTTCTATATATCTCTTCTTTCTATAATGACTCAATAAGAGAAAGTCATCAAATATGCATTAGCTCCAATTGGTGGAAATAGGAATGTTATCTCTTCAATTGAAAATGTGGTGCGATAACAAAATTCTTGATGGTTGCAGATAAATTTCTTCGAATGTGATATGCAACATCTGTTGAAAGAATTTATTGAGTATAATTTTTTATAACTGTAATGGGTTTGTTCATTCACCGTCCTATTTGTGTTGTTATTTGATTTTTTTTATGTTTAATATAATTTTTGATATTGTTTTTCGTCTCATCATTTCAGGATATAAGAAAAATTCAATAATCGTTTTTATAGAAATTCATATGTTAAATTTTATTATTATTCAGATACATCAACTAATCGAACAAAGTATAGTATATTCAAAGTCACTTGAACTAGTCCATAAAAACGCTTGGCCAGATGTCACTTTGAAGTGGATACCGCAATCCGCTTAATACCTGGGTTTATTTGAAAGTATTGTTAGGCAATAAATTCACTGACCCCGATAGAATTTCTGAGAACATGGATAACCCTTGTATAATCGAAATATTCTGGCTTCCTCCAAGTGACTTTGGATATACTATACTAATCAATGATACAACAAATGGTCTTATATACATTATTTTGATGGTTTCTTGAAGAGTAATTTATTTAATTCAATAACGTGAAATATAACATCATTATAGAGCTCGATTTGGAATTTTGAAATAGAAATTTTGATGTCTACGAAAATTATTTCTTTTCTTTTTTAAGGTTACACTATATTGATTGAATTTTTCGGTCTTGAAACCCTTTTTCATTTGAGATGCTGTAATTTCAAGAATTTTCTTGATCAGAAAAGCATTTCTCAAGCATGTATTCAAATGAATTTTATCCTCTTCTTTTGTTTTGTCTTCTTCATATTCAGGTTCTGAGTTCATATTCACAATAACTGAATCATTTTTCATTTTAATGTTCTGTTTTTCTGCATCACAAATTTTTCCGCGATACGGCTCAGTTGTAGATTTCTCAGATTTCCAACTGATATTTGACACATCCCTTAACTCGCCATTTCGAATATCTTTCACTTCGGTAACTATTTTCTTGATCATTAAAGTATTCCTTATGTTCAGTTTATGATTTTTCAATTTCCTCAATCCCGATTTCAAAATCACCTTTTCATTCATTATGTTCATGTTTTGAATTGTTCAATTACGAAAAAGATTGAAATTATTCACTATGCAAACACGTTATTCACAGAATGCCTTTCACAAAAATACTGAGGTAATTTTTGAGTTTCAGGCAACTTATATATATCTCTTCTTTCTATAATGACTCAATAAGAGAAAGTCATCAAATATGCATTAGCTCCAATTGGTGGAAATAGGAATGTTATCTCTTCAATTGAAAATGTGGTGCGATAACAAAATTCTTGATGGTTGCAGATAAATTTCTTCGAATGTGATATGCAACATCTGTTGAAAGAATTTATTGAGTATAATTTTGTATAACTGTAATGAGTTTGTTCATTCACCGTCCTATTTGTGTTATTTAGATTTTTTTTTGTTTCATGTAATTTTTGTTATTGTTTTACGTCCCATCTTCTCAGGATATAAGAAAAATTCAATAATCGTTTTTATAGAAATTCATATGTTAAATTTTATTATTATTCAGATACATCAACTAATCGAACAAAGTACTAATCAATGATACAACAAATGGTCTTATATACATTATTTTGATGGTGTTTTGAAGAGTAATTTATTTAATTCAATAACCTGAAATATAACATCATTATAGAGCTCGATTTGGAATTTTGAAATAAAAATTTTGATGTCTACGAAAATTATTTCTTTTCTTTTTTAAGGTTACACTATATTGATTGAATTTTTCGGTCTTAAAACCCTTTTTCATTTGAGATGCTGTAATTTCAAGAATTTTCTTGATCAGAAAAGCATTTCTCAAGCATGTATTCAAATTAATTTTATCCTCTTCTTTTGTTTTGTCTTCTTCATATTCAGGTTCTGAGTTCATATTCACAATAACTGAATCATTTTTCATTTTAATGTTCTGTTTTTCTGCATCACAAATTTTTCCGCGATACGGCTCAGTTGTAGATTTCTCAGATTTCCAACTGATATTTGACACATCCCTTAACTCGCCATTTTGAATATCTTTCACTTCGTTAACCATTTTCTTGATCAGTAAAGTATTCCTTATTTTCAGTTTATGATTTTTCAATTTCCTCAATCCCGATTTCAAAATCACCTTTTCATTCATTATGTTCATGTTTTGAATTGTTCAATTACGAAAAAGATTGAAATTATTCACTATGCAAACACGTTATTCACAGAAGGCCTTTCACGAAAATACTGAGGTAATTTTTAAGTTTCAGGCAACTTATATGTGGGATCCAAATTCTTAACACCCGACTGAATGATACGCTTCTGACTTTACGAAACGAGAATTACACGATCGACCCTAAAAGGTTGGACTATGCAGATTTATCGATATAGGAAGACGTAAGGGGAAGAGGTACTTGAAACTTAAGGACTGAAGTACGATACAGACCAACGAGGGTGGAATTCGACGTAAGATAGTAGACGGACATAGTTAGGATTCGACGTTAGAGACGAGACGGGAAAAGTTAAATAATTCGACGTGATAGACGCATAGAGTTCGACGTAAAATAGTAGACGCAGCGAGTAAGATAATTCGACGTTAGATATTGACGGATCAACGCGAATAATTCGATAATTAGACTATTAACAGTTAGACGGAATAAAATAGCTTCGATAGACAATAGACGAAAGTTCAGTGGCTGTACATTCAATTGAAGTTGAATTGTACAGGGTGGGCAAATAAGCGAGGTAAGCGGCTATATCTCAGGAACCACTCATCGTAGAGACTTGCGGTAAAAAATTTTACTACTAAAGTAAACAAAAGAAAACACTGAAAATTGTTTTGAAGTTTATACCTCCACCGCTAGGGGGCGTAATAGCTATCGTCGAGTAGAAAAATGCATTTTACTCGAAAAATTTTCATATTAAGTTGGAAAAAAAATATCATCACTGTAAACCTTGGAAAATTCTCTATCTGTTTGAATTGTCACTTTCGATTTTGCGACATCAAATAAGGGTGGGGGAAAGATAGAAATCTGACTGATTGAAATGTCTGTAACTTCAGTTTGGCTCAACATTTTTGAGCAAATCAGATATTATTTGAGAGACAACATCTTGTTGATTAAGGAAAAAATATACTCATGATGAATTTGATTCAGCTGCTTCCGATAGGGAGCGCTAAGTCAGAAGTTCATTGTTTTGTTAATTTTTCTCTGAAATTTCAAATGTAATGATAGGATTTTCTTAACAGAAACAAAAATTTCATTGAATTTGCATGAAAAAACCTGAAGGTCTCAAAGCGATAATTTCAGGCGTTCTGAAGTTATGGCCGGAAGAAGATATTCTTCAACTGATGCACTGCGAAAAACCAAATTGGGTCTTCAAGTTCTAACAGAAACAGAAATCCCATCAAATTTGTATGAAAAAACCAAAAGGTCGCAAAGCGATAGCTTCAGGGGTTCTCTAGTTATGGACGAAAAAAGATATTCTTCAACTGATGCACTGAAAAACTAAATTGTGTCTTCTTTCGTCCATAACTAGAGAACCCCTGAAGCTATCGCTTTGCGACCTTTTGGTTTTTTCATACAAATTTGATGGGATTTCTGTTTCTGTTAGAACTTGAAGACCCAATTTGGTTTTTCGCAGTGCATCAGTTGAAGAATATCTTCTTCCGGCCATAACTTCAGAACGCCTGAAATTATCGCTTTGAGACCTTCAGGTTTTTTCATGCAAATTCAATGAAATTTTTGTTTCTGTTAAGAAAATCCTATCATTACGTTTGAAATTTCAGAGAAAAATTAACAAAACAATGAACTTCTGACTTAGCGCTCCCTATCGGAAGCAGCTGAATCAAATTCATCATGAGTATATTTTTTCCTTAATCAACAAGATGTTGTCTCTCAAATAATATCTGATTTGCTCAAAAATGTTGAGCCAAACTGAAGTTACAGACATTTCAATCAGTCAGATTTCTATCTTTCCCCCACCCTTATTTGATGTCGCAAAATCGAAAGTGACAATTCAAACAGATAGAGAATTTTCCAAGGTTTACAGTGATGATATTTTTTTTCCAACTTAATATGAAAATTTTTCGAGTAAAATGCATTTTTCTACTCGACGATAGCTATTACGCCCCCTAGCGGTGGAGGTATAAACTTCAAAACAATTTTCAGTGTTTTCTTTTGTTTACTTTAGTAGTAAAATTTTTTACCGCAAGTCTCTACGATGAGTGGTTCCTGAGATATAGCCGCTTACCTCGCTTATTTGCCCACCCTGTACATTGTGTAAATAAACATAGTTAAGTTCCGGCGGCCTTTTTTATATAAACCCCTAGACAACGATATAAAAACCCTACATTTTGGGGGCTCAACCGGGATATAAGAAGAAGGAAACCCTCACCTCAGCCGGGATAAAAGTGAAAAAACCTTTTCATCGACGGGATAAAAGAAGAAGTACCCCTACATCGTCCGGGATCGAAGAAAAAGGAAACCCTTACATCGTCCGGGATTGTGAAAAACATCTTCATCGACGGGATAAAAGTGAAAAACCCCTTCATTGTCCGAGATAAAAGAAGTGAACCCCTACATTGTCCGGGATAGAGGAAGAGAACCAAATATTTTGAAGAATCATTTGGAGAAGACATCGAAATCGATATAGAAGTGTCCAGAATTTGCGACGAGGAAGAATTGCCAGTGAGTCAATCAACAATTGAGAATACGGAAGAAGCCAGTACCAGAGGTGTAGACGAGAGAGTTTCGATCCAGTAGACGAAAGGACCGAAACGAGATCAATTTTCCGCAGTAATCAGAGGATGAATGGTAAAATTGTATGCAGACTTTCAAGGTAGGACGTTTATCTTTCCAATTTCCATTTTGTGAGGCTTGTTGAAGAAGACGACCAAAGAAGAGACTTTATATTTGTTTTTTTTAATATTTTTGAATTTTGAAATTGCATTTGAACATTGTTTATATTTGTGATTATTGATTTGATTTATTTTGTGAGAATATACAGCCATTTAACGTTCGCTATTACTACGAATTTTGATAATTTTAAATTGAGATAGCATAATTGAATTAGTATTGATTTTAGTGTTTTCTGTTTTAATTTGGCGGTTTTCGTTCATTTGAATTTTCAGTTTTCCATTTAATATTGATTGAGTATTTTTTATTAAAAATGTCAACTTTGGGCGATATTACAATTATTGAAAATCAAATATCCAATGCTACATTATCTGCTGTCAAAGCATTACATTTTATTTGTTACGGTGATGAAGGTGAATCGCATAAGGTCCGTAGAGCGCTACGTAAATTTTCGGGTTTTGGATGGGACAAAAACTCAGACGATCACTTGACTAAAGTACAAGACGTTTATAAACAACTCAAACTCCCAGACCTGATAACCGTTTCCAATATGCTTGGCTTGGAATATATTGGAACTGATGACGTAATTATCGAACGCATATGCTCATTTTTAATAAAATTCGAAGTAGATGACGGAAATTTAGAAGAGGATTCCAACGAATCAGAGAGAGATGACGAAAATGACGACGAGACGGAAAACACTGACGACGAGAATGAAAACAGTGACGTAGACAAATATTCCTCAAGACATGACAAATTCAATAGACGGAAAATTATGAAAAAACAGAGTTTTTCATTGACTTTTCGAGACGTGGAAGATAGTATCAAGTCGTTTGACGGAAAAGACGATTATCCAATAGAAAGATGGATCGAGGATTTCGAAGAAATTGCAGAAGTGACGGGATGGAATGACTTGCAAAAGTTGATATTTGCAAAGAAATCTTTGAAAGGTCTCGCGAAACTATTCATACAATCTCAAAAAGGTATTAGAACTTGGAGTATTTTGAAGAGAAGATTGATTCAGGAGTTTGAAGTCAATGTAAACAGTGCACAAATTCATAAAATTTTGATGTTTAGAAGGAAAAGACATGACGAAAATGTTCAAGAATATGTATTGATCATGAGGGAAATAGCTAGTCGAGCTAATATAGAAGATGAAGTTATCATTCAATACATCATAGACGGGATACAAGACGAATCATCAAATAAAGTTATATTATATGGTGCCAGAAAATTTCAAGAATTCAAGGAAAAAGTGAAACTCTATGAAACTATTTCCAAGAAACAACCTGTAAGATGTATCAAACCTTCCAAGACGAACAGAGACGAAATGAGACATGAGGAAAAACATGAATTTAAGAAGGAATATAGAGCTGAAATTAGTCATCAAAATAGAAGGTATAAGCAAGAACTTTGTTATAATTGTGGAAGCCACGGTCATAAATCCAGAGAGTGTCCAGACAGAAGTAAAGGCGTGAAATGTTTTAGTTGTAAGAAATTTGGTCATTTATCATCGAACTGTCCTGACAAAACTTCACAACAGACTCAAACTTCTAAAAAGGTAAATACTATGAATATAGTACCGCGAAATGCAATAACATTGACGTTTGACGAAATTAAATTAGTAGCATTATTTAATACCGGCAGTGATATAAGCGCCATTAGACAAGACGTTTACGAATTGTATTTTAGCGAAGATCCAATTTCAAAGGATACGATTGTAATCAAAGGGATAGGAGCAAATCGAGTTGAAACAATAGGTTCCATCAGAAAAAATGTTAATATAGACGGCGAAGAATTGATTTGACGTACATAGACGATGGAAAATTCAGAAAGTTAGAGAAACGAATTATTGGAGATGTTAAGTCAAAAAAGACGATGTCTACTAATTTTGAAGTACACAAAGATAAAGAACCGATATGCATAAAACCGGAAAAGGAACATGAAGAAAAACCACTTGACGAAAATGGATTGTTAGAGAAAGTGAAAATAGCTCAAGGGAATAAGATGAGAAAAAAGGAAGATATTGTGTTAGCAGAACTCTTTGAAGAAGAAGTGAAGAAATGGTTTGACGAAGAGAAGAGAAGAGAAAATTTGAGAGAAGAATTTCATAAGCAGCACTTAATGAAAGTCGAAAATAAAAATCGGAAAAATTATAACGAAAAAAGGAGTAAAGCCGTATTTTTCAAAGAAGGTGACCTAGTTTCGATTAGAAGAACTCAATTCGGAGCAGGATTAAAAGTGCATAAGACATCTTTAGGACCATACGAAGTGATCAAAGCGAAGAGAAATGATAGATATGACGTAATTAAGATAGGAAATCACGAAGGACCCATTCGGACATCGACTTGTTCGGAGTATATGAAGCCTTGGATACAGTATGAATCCGAGTCGGATTCTCAGTAGGATGGCCGAGTGTGGGATCCAAATTCTTAACACCCGACTGAATGATACGCTTCTGACTTTACGAAACGAGAATTACACGATCGACCCTAAAAGGTTGGACTATGCAGATTTATCGATATAGGAAGACGTAAGGGGAAGAGGTACTTGAAACTTAAGGACTGAAGTACGATACAGACCAACGAGGGTGGAATTCGACGTAAGATAGTAGACGGACATAGTTAGGATTCGACGTTAGAGACGAGACGGGAAAAGTTAAATAATTCGACGTGATAGACGCATAGAGTTCGACGTAAAATAGTAGACGCAGCGAGTAAGATAATTCGACGTTAGATATTGACGGATCAACGCGAATAATTCGATAATTAGACTATTAACAGTTAGACGGAATAAAATAGCTTCGATAGACAATAGACGAAAGTTCAGTGGCTGTACATTCAATTGAAGTTGAATTGTACATTGTGTAAATAAACATAGTTAAGTTCCGGCGGCCTTTTTTATATAAACCCCTAGACAACGATAAAAAAACCCTACATATATATATATATATATATATATATATATATATATATATATATATATATATATCTATTCTTTCTATAATGACTCAATAAGAGAAAGTCATCAAATATGCATTAGCTCCAATTGGTGGAAATAGGAATGTTATCTCTTCAATTGAAAATGTGGTGCGATAACAAAATTCTTGATGGTTGCAGATAAATTTCTTCGAATTTGATATGCAACATCTGTTGAAAGAATTTATTGAGTATAATTTTTTATAACTGTAATGGGTTTGTTCATTCACCGTCCTATTTGTGTTGTTATTTAATTTTTTTTTTGTTTCATATAATTTTTGTTATTGTTTTACGTCCCATCATTTCAGGATATAAGAAAAATTCAATAATCGTTTTTATAGAAATTCATATGTTAAATTTCATTATTATTCAGATACATCAACTAATCGAACAGAGTACTAATCAATGATACAACAAATGGTCTTATATACATTATTTTTATGTTTTTTTGAAGAGTAATTTATTTAATTCAATAACGTGAAATATAACATCATTATAGAGCTCGATTTGGAATTTTGAAATAGAAATTTTGATGTCTACGAAAATTATTTCTTTTCTTTTTTAAGGTTACACTATATTGATTGAATTTTTCGGTCTTAAAACCCTTTTTCATTTGAGATGCTATAATTTCAAGAATTTTCTTGATCAGAAAAACATTTCTCAAGCATGTATTCAAATGAATTTTATCCTCTTCTTTTGTTTTGTCTTCTTCATATTCAGGTTCTGAGTTCATATTCACAATAACTGAATAATTTTTCATTTTAATGTTCTGTTTTTCTGCATCACAAATTTTTCCGCGATACGGCTCAGTTGTAGATTTCTCAGATTTCCAACTGATATTTGACACATCCCTTGAGTCGCCATTTTGAATATCTTTCACTTCGTTAACTATTTTCTTGATCAGTAAAGTATTCCTTATGTTCAGTTTATGATTTTTCAATTTCCTCAATCCCGATTTCAAAATCACCTTTTCATTCATTATGTTCATGTTTTGAATTGTTCAATTACGAAAAAGATTGAAATTATTCACTATGCAAACACGTTATTCACAGAATGTCTTTCACGAAAATACTGAGGTAATTTTAAGTTTCAGGCAACTTCTATATATCTCTTCTTTCTATAATGACTCAATAAGAGAAAGTCATCAAATATGCATTAGCTCCAATTGGTGGAAATAGGAATGTTATCTCTTCAATTGAAAATGTGGTGCGATAACAAAATTCTTGATGGTTGCAGATAAATTTCTTCGAATGTGATATGCAACATCTGTTGAAAGAATTTATTGAGTATAATTTTTTATAACTGTAATGGGTTTGTTCATTCACCGTCCTATTTGTGTTGTTATTTAATTTTTTTTTGTTTCATATAATTTTTGTTATTGTTTTACGTCCCATCATTTCAGGATATAAGAAAAATTCAATAATCGTTTTTATAGAAATTCATATGTTAAATTTTATTATTATTCAGATACATCAACTAATCGAACAGAGTACTAATCAATGATACAACAAATGGTCTTATATACATTATTTTTATGTTTTTTTGAAGAGTAATTTATTTAATTCAATAACGTGAAATATAACATCATTATAGAGCTCGATTTGGAATTTTGAAATGGAAATTTTGATGTCTACGAAAATTATTTCTTTTCTTTTTTAAGGTTACACTATATTGATTGAATTTTTCGGTCTTAAAACCCTTTTTCATTTGAGATGCTATAATTTCAAGAATTTTCTTGATCAGAAAAGCATTTCTCAAGCATGTATTCAAATGAATTTTATCCTCTTCTTTTGTTTTGTCTTCTTCATATTCAGGTTCTGAGTTCATATTCACAATAACTGAATAATTTTTCATTTTAATGTTCTGTTTTTCTGCATCACAAATTTTTCCGCGATACGGCTCAGTTGTAGATTTCTCAGATTTCCAACTGATATTTGACACATCCCTTGAGTCGCCATTTTGAATATCTTTCACTTCGTCAACTATTTTCTTGATCAGTAAAGTATTCCTTATGTTCAGTTTATGATTTTTCAATTTCCTCAATCCCGATTTCAAAATCACCTTTTCATTCATTATGTTCATGTTTTGAATTGTTCAATTACGAAAAAGATTGAAATTATTCACTATGCAAACACGTTATTCACAGAATGTCTTTCACGAAAATACTGAGGTAATTTTAAGTTTCAGGCAACTTCTATATATCTCTTCTTTCTATAATGACTCAATAAGAGAAAGTCATCAAATATGCATTAGCTCCAATTGGTGGAAATAGGAATGTTATCTCTTCAATTGAAAATGTGGTGCGATAACAAAATTCTTGATGGTTGCAGATAAATTTCTTCGAATGTGATATGCAACATCTGTTGAAAGAATTTATTGAGTAAAATTTTTTATAACTGTAATGGGTTTGTTCATTCACCGTCCTATTTGTGTTGTTATTTAATTTTTTTTTTGTTTCATATAATTTTTGTTATTGTTTTACGTCCCATCATTTCAGGATATAAGAAAAATTCAATAATCGTTTTTATAGAAATTCATATGTTAAATTTTATTATTATTCAGATACATCAACTAATCGAACAGAGAACTAATCAATGATACAACAAATGGTCTTATATACATTATTTTTATGTTTTTTTGAAGAGTAATTTATTTAATTCAATAACGTGAAATATAACATCATTATAGAGCTCGATTTGGAATTTTGAAATAGAAATTTTGATGTCTACGAAAATTATTTCTTTTCTTTTTTAAGGTTACACTATATTGATTGAATTTTTCGGTCTTAAAACCCTTTTTCATTTGAGATGCTGTAATTTCAAGAATTTTTTTGATCAGAAAAGCATTTCTCAAGCATGTATTCAAATGAATTTTATCCTCTTCTTTTGTTTTGTCTTCTTCATATTCAGGTTCTGAGTTCATATTCACAATAACTGAATCATTTTTCATTTTAATGTTCTGTTTTTCTGCATCACAAATTTTTCCGCGATACGGCTCAGTTGTAGATTTCTCAGATTTCCAACTGATATTTGACACATCCCTTAAGTCGCCATTTTGAATATCTTTCACTTCGTTAACTATTTTCTTGATCAGTAAAGTATTCCTTATGTTCAGTTTATGATTTTTCAATTTCCTCAATCCCGATTTCAAAATCACCTTTTCATTCATTATGTTCATGTTTTGAATTGTTCAATTACGAAAAAGATTGAAATTATTCACTATGCAAACACGTTATTCACAGAATGCCTTTCACGAAAATACTGAGGTAATTTTAAGTTTCAGGCAACTTCTATATATCTCTTCTTTCTATAATGACTCAATAAGAGAAAGTCATCAAATATGCATTAGCTCCAATTGGTGGAAATAGGAATGTTATCTCTTCAATTGAAAATGTGGTGCGATAACAAAATTCTTGATGGTTGCAGATAAAATTCTTCGAATGTGATATGCAACATCTGTTGAAAGAATTTATTGAGTATAATTTTTTATAACTGTAATGGGTTTGTTCATTCACCGTCCTATTTGTGTTGTTATTTAATTTTTTTTTTGTTTCATATAATTTTTGTTATTGTTTTACGTCCCATCATTTCAGGATATAAGAAAAATTCAATAATCGTTTTTATAGAAATTCATATGTTAAATTTTATTATTATTCAGATACATCAACTAATCGAACAGAGTACTAATCAATGATACAACAAATGGTCTTATATACATTATTTTTATGTTTTTTTTAAGAGTAATTTATTTAATTCAATAACGTGAAATATAACATCATTATAGAGCTCGATTTGGAATTTTGAAATAGAAATTTTGATGTCTACGAAAATTATTTCTTTTCTTTTTTAAGGTTACACTATATTGATTGAATTTTTCGGTCTTAAAACCCTTTTTCATTTGAGATGCTGTAATTTCAAGAATTTTCTTGATCAGAAAAGCATTTCTCAAGCATGTATTCAAATGAATTTTATCCTCTTCTTTTGTTTCGTCTTCTTCATATTCAGGTTCTGAGTTCATATTCACAATAACTGAATCATTTTTCATTTCAATGTTCTGTTTTTCTGCATCACAAATTTTTCCGCGATACGGCTCAGTTGTAGATTTCTCAGATTTCCAACTGATATTTGACACATCCCTTAAGTCGCCATTTTGAATATCTTTCACTTCGTTAACTATTTTCTTGATCAGTAAAGTATTCCTTATGTTCAGTTTATGATTTTTCAATTTCCTCAATCCCGATTTCAAAATCACCTTTTCATTCATTATGTTCATGTTTTGAATTGTTCAATTACGAAAAAAATTGAAATTATTCACTATGCAAACAAGTTATTCACAGAATGCCTTTCACGAAAATACTGAGGTAATTTTAAGTTTCAGGCAACTTATATATATATCTCTTCTTTCTATAATGACTCAATAAGAGAAAGTCATCAAATATGCATTAGCTCCAATTGGTGGAAATAGGAATGTTATCTCTTCAATTGAAAATGTGGTCCGATAACAAAATTCTTGATGGTTGCAGATAAATTTCTTCGAATGTGATATGCAACATCTGTTGAAAGAATTTATTGAGTATAATTTTTTATAACTGTAATGGGTTTGTTCATTCACCGTCCTATTTGTGTTGTTATTTAATTTTTTTT